>NW_019213790.1:0-59670 GCF_002532875.2 Varroa jacobsoni | reverse complement strand
TTCTGTTGTTCTCCGCGTTACCGGAATGAGCCTGTCGAGCCTACGATAAGGCCACATTGAGATAGCGAACTTCTGACAGATTATATGTGCGGGCAGCAGGCGCGAATACACGCAAATACGAATAGGAACACTATCAAAGTGTTCCTAAACCTAAAGGGGTAAAATTTAGCCTCATACAGTTTTTTGATTTTACTGGATCGGCAGAATGGAGCTCTTTTTGTCAGCAAAGCTAACGGCGATTAATGACTGACGGCTGTTCAAAGTCCGAGAGTAACTACTGATGATTCGCTTTTATAACTTTTATATAAATTTTTTTTTCGTTTTTTTTATATATATATATTAGTATTGTTTCATATATGAGTTAGAATCGGGAGGTGTTTAGTTTCTGTTGCTCGCTCTGTATCTCCACATATCTACAATTCGTAGATTGGTTAGCTGTAAGAAGTAATACTTTTTTGAACTTCTTGTCTAAAAACGCACCCTGCGCCCATATTTTCGTTGTCCCAGTACGCCAACTATATATAACACACAAATCGACAATAGCCGTGCATGAGGTTGACATCTGTTGTTTATCGGTATATACTTAGTGATTTGCTAGGAATATACACAATATCAACGGGTGCCTGCTAAATCCCTCTGACGTTTATTTCCAGTAATGGCGAACGTAATGAATCACCTCGAACACATACGTCAATGAAGTGTGTGGATCGTTTGATCCTTACACATCGGGTTAGCTAAACCAAGTGACACTTCTGTCCATGCTTCCAATACACCTCAAAAAAGAAAAAAACATTTGACCTCGTAATACCCACATTAACTTCTTTCTTATATGATATACCTATATGCTATTGCATACATAGCCAATTCATGTATGTGTCAAGCGGAATGGTTGCTTAGAAAATGTCGATTACTTCAAGCTGCGGTGAGTCTACTTAAAAATAATGCTAAGACAACTTTGCCGTATAAAGCACAGTTGAAAGTCAGCTATGGAAAAAAGTTAATATAGTGGTGTTTTAAGAAGGGCAGCGTGGTTACGTCGAGATCTGCGAGATCTTTGCTCGGAGCACGGGATCAAATCCTGCAAATCGCAAAGAGGGTTTTTTATGGTTTTATGTGTACTTTGAAGCATCTGCTATACAATCGATCTTCAAGGACATCTACTCTGTCTCTTATAAAAACGGGTACAGAGTACGTGTAGTGATGGACTTTACACCATCGATGTCATACAGAGAGAACCTCCGTGATGGCTTCAGGGTAATCAGCGTGTCTAGAAACCTAAGGGACAGATGTGAACTAGACACACGGTAAAGGACTAGGCAGTTAGTCAGAGACTAACAACATATCGGCTAGCGGATCGGGCCCTTGGACCCTCACCGAATGGCAGACATATCTTATTATTATTATTTTGGCCATTGCAGTATGTTAGATATCAACATTATATGTTACAAATGACAATTAAAATTCATGCGGCGCTTATGCTAGGCTGGTGGAAGGGAATCAATCTACGTAGTGGCCAATGGCGGCTTGATTCAAACTAAGATCAACGAAAAGATTGTCACCCTTATCGCTTTGACTAAAATTGATTACAGAACCAATGGCCAACCCAAACGGTGATAAGTCACAATGAAGCAGCATAAAATAAGACTATTATTATTTTTCTAAGAACTCTGCCAAATATCTCAAATGACAAGACACATTTAGTTTGCATGAATATATTTTTCTAAATTTCTAATTATGCAGTATCTACCTTACGAGGGTTTATTTACCGACGTAAAGGGACCTCGGTTATGATAGCGATATCTAAAACCTTTTCCGTAAGGGCCATTTGCCTCAGTTACTAGAAAGCTAATAATAGGAACAGACCGATTTCGACCATATTATATTCGACCACTTTTTCCTAGTACCTTTAATGGACATTTACTAAAGATAAACCTAGCGTTTACCTATATGTTTCAAGGGCTATAGATGAATTCGCTAAAACTATCCAAACGCTCCCCGGTAAGTCATGTTTACATGTTTCTGTTTTACGCAATAGATTGCTTTTGTTGGGGTCTTCTTCTTCTGCTTCGAGAACGGTTTCCTACAGTTAAGCCCTTCATGGAATTAGATAAAAGCGTTTTTGTGACTGGGAGCAACTGTTCGTAGCACGTAGAGCGTTATTACGCAAAAGGTCGCTCTGACATTTTCTATTAGACATGACGCATAGTGCGTTATACCCATATGGAACGCCTATCCATGTTCCTGTTTCTCGTCCTTCTCAGTTGGTTTTTAGTTTTTTCGAAAATCGCAAGAACACAGTATCTCCTCGCATCTTCCTACCTTCGCACCTAGGTCACGCCGCTCTGGTTAAATCCTGTCGCCTGGCGTAAGCAAATTACTGTTACAACGGTGTCCGACTGTGGGGAATCTCGTCATACCCGAAGTAGAAGCATTTCGATGGAATCACCCAGCTAAAGTTCTCAAATGCTTGCGCCTACCGCTTTATGTCGATGGTGAAACCAACGAAAGTCCGAAAAAGCGAAAAGAAGGCCAATCTATCCTGGATCGATTTCATTGTTCATTTACATGATTCTTTTCCCCATGTAGCTATTTCGCCAGTTGAGCATCTGTCTCGCTTCCGCAAGAGGTATTGACTTTTGTAGAGCGACACGTTCCAGCTTTAGAAGACAAAGATCATCAAATGGCGCGGGCGAGATGTGCCGTCAGGAGCCATTGCAGGACAAATGGGCTAGAGGATTTTTTTTCTAAATAAAGTTTGTTTTTATTTCACGTGAAACAGGTACGTATTATAGATAAGTTATTAGGAAATTTGAACTAGAGGTCCAATCAATCAAACTTTGACAGCTATCCATGACGACTATTTATTGAATTTAATGGCCGTTTGTAATATAATCAATGGTCGTAGGATATTGTCATGTGAGCACATAAAATCTGCGCGTAATGTGTTATGGTAACACTAGCACAACTATAGGGGTGCAAGAGCAAGCACTCTTTTCGTTCTCGTTAAAAATCGCGCGTATATAATGTTAAGATTCTAAAAATATGCAACATAGATAAACAAAGGAAACAACAAAAGTCCAAGTTTCCACTTTACCACTTCTTTATTATCAAGCATGTGATAGTTGTTTAGTGATAATACATCATTTAATTACTTTTTTACTATTAAAAAACATATACCATGTTCATCATTACCACTGTTTTGCCTAGTATCAAAATCAATAACAATACAGGTTACGACTCGCCCGGATTCACAATCCCGCCAGCCCTACACAGTCTTCTGCTCTGGCTCCTCCTGATGCCTCGTCCTGCGTTACTCTAATACGATCAGTAAGTCAGCAATGCAAACCATTCATTAGAATTAATAGAAGAGGAAGCTTCAAAGCTAAATCAGCGGGCAAAACTGCTACAGTGGTACCCGATGACGACACCTTGCAGCTATTGCTGTTGTTACAGATATGTAGACGTACAAACTAACAAAAACCGCTTCCCGTCAACTGTAAATAAAATAAATGAGACGTTCTGTACATCGGCGGGGCGAGCTGTAAGGACAAACAGGACAAAAAAGCCAGTACCCAATAGCCGGGTCGACCTGAACGTTTGCCGTATGCGAGTGCAACGCGCCATTGAACGTGGGGCGTGCTATGTGTTTGATGCGCTCGGACTTTGGGACGACGCTTAGCAAAATATTTGGCTCAGATAATGCACCAAAGTAATTTGATGTGAGTAAGAACACATCGAAGTGAGGTAAGTTGATAGATATATGATAATCCTTATACGTCGATGCACTTCGATAGCAAAGAAAGGAAATACCGAATTTTCTTAAAAGTGAAGTTAAATGTAGAGGTGCTTTTTTTAGAAGAAATGAACTTAACGTGAATTTGGTTACGACCGAAAGAGAAAATTTGGCTTGATTTTAAGAGCTTTGATATTGAATTAATATTGAATACTTTTATTTATTATAATGTTTTTCCCATAATTGCATAATCAAAATTAAAGGGATCCCTTTGAATCGGTTGTTGGTGTTGATTATCGATTTAGTTAGTTATTTATTAAAGATATAGCATCATCTAGACGTCTTTACTCTGTGGCTCTGCGGTCGAATTATGCCAGACCGTTCATAATTTGGGTAAAGAGTCAACTATGGAATGAAGTTGACCAAGATCCTTCATGACAAGAACCTCTGGCAGTTATAATTTCACATATCTAATATTATTCCCCATGTTATATTATTACAAAATACTTACAACAATTCTGTTCTTTTCCAGCCGCATGCACCAGCCAGTTACTTGACTCAGTAATACTTATTGGGCCACGACTTGTTTACCCCACGAGATATAGACCTTGAACCACTTTTGCCCTACCCTGTATGTATACATATACTATGTATGTATACTTTCAATCTTCTTTGGTCCCGGCATCTGGTATCGATGATGCCATTGTTTGGACATATAGGCACCGCTTAATTCAATTATGGTCTTGTATCGGTGAGCCAGTGTATTCGGACTGTGCTAATGGAAGTAATATAACGATAAGCCGGCGACGTCGATAAAATACGTTATGGCAACGAGAAGAGGCTTCGTTCATGTTGACGTTTACTACATCTAATGTAAATAAGAACAGATAATCACGACGAAGTACATAACACTCGAATCAGGCTGCACTAGTACTATCGAGTTTCCTCATTTCGCTCGTTCGTAGCTATGAGCGCAAACGTTTTCCACTCCTATCGGTAATACGTTGTGTTCGCTATATGTTACTATCCATGTATTACGTAATCATGACCAATAAGAATTTTTTATTTAAATACGTTTCCGTCCATTAGACTAAACAACTTATTGGCACCTTCCAAATTATCCATTAGGTCAACAGTGATTTAACCGCTAAATTCAAATTGAAATATCTACAGATAGCACCCGCTATTCTGAATGTACAATTACAATAATTTCTGTACATGTCACCATATAATATGATCCTTTGATTAAGACGATGCTTTTTCGTTCTAGGATTATTAGCGATTTTGTAGTCTCTGGGATGAAGGTGTTTCCTCTTGTGGCGATTGCAGCTGATACGCTAGGGAGCAAAAATGCCCTGTCAAATAGCACGTTTTCGAAATCGATACTGTTTGAAACTAGGTCATCATGCCCCAATACCGCGCATCATCTGCAACTTTTTATTTTAATTTAAAAGAATTATGGATTCCTTTAAAGGAAAATTATTAAATAATGATAAATTATGCTACATTAAATAACAATACGTGTTTGACATGGATTTTTCTCTCATAAAATATTTGTGGGTTTTCGTTACAATTAGAGGCGACAGTTTGATTATCTATAAAACCATTGTTCAAGATGCTTTTGATGAAAAACCTATCGTTCGTTTGTTGTTCTGACGAGCTCTCTTTACTAGCTATGTTGTTCCGTACGTAATTCCTATCATGTTGTTTTATTCTATGTCGAAACTGTTATTGTTAATTTATTAAAGCAGAAAGCCAATATTCTATTTGGAATTTAAATTTTTCGCTCCTTTCGGGGACCTATACTTGATACGATATAATAATACTGATCTAATCGAAGGTATAATAGTAGACTGTGTGTCAGATATGATAGCTGTTGTTGCAGCATTGCTATTACATATAATTTAGCCACTAGAAGTACCAGCCAGACTACGCCTCCATGTAGGTATAAATCTTTGATGCTATGCTTAAAAGGTGATTCGAAGGATTTGTTCACGCAGGAAAAATAGGTGAAGGTGAAAAACCGAAAGAGTCCCTAGCAATAGGTATACATCATTATCAAAAACAACGATACGTGTATGTTTTCATGATAACCGCGAAAAGTCAGCCAACGAATAGGCAACGTATTGCCGCTTTTCGCCTTGACACAATAGTGTGTTAGAGACAGTACAATTTCTGTCTTTTGTATATTCTCAAGTAATATATGATGAATAATATGGTATTAACAATTCAAGTTTGAGGAAGTTGAAAAATAGTAGCACAGGTTAGGCTAGATTTATTACACATATTTGTTTATTAACTTGCAGTTATTTTGAGCTGCATCTGTAAAAGTTTCATCCTTCTCATAAGATATTTCTTTAATGTTTCATAGAAACTTAGGTATGGCCTTTCCTAAGCTAACGTTGGTATAACAAGCAAAAAACCGACAAAACGTACTCAGTCCGAAAGGACAAATGACGCATGGATTGTTTCGTTTAGTACGCAATTAAAGGCAGATTTCAGAGAGGCGCACAGCTGCCAGCCGGAAGAACGCTAAATTCGTTTAATTAGCATACGACGGGTTCTCTTAGGAATAAAGGGCTAGAAAAATCATTCAGAGCAGACTGGGCAGAAACACTGCAGGCTTAGAAGATTGCTGCAGAAAAGATACCGATTTCCTCACTGCGGTATGCTTACATTTTCCGCTGGATAAGTCATTTGTGCGATTTCACAGATCTACTGAAGATACATTTCCATACGTCTTGACTATTGCAGATTATCGCATAGCGGACTAAATAAAACATCAGTCGTAGCGCAGAGGAGCGACGTCAACATGTAAGTTGCATGTCCTCACCGTTTCTATGTGGGGACACAGACAAGCTACATGTACTACCACTATAAATAGTATAGGAAAAAGAATCTGCTCTCAATGACATCGACCTTCTGAAATATCCTGCGGTTTTTTAGAAATATTTCGCAATACAAAAGCAGTTTGAAAGCAGAATAAGCAGATAGCAGGGGGTTACCGCAAAGCTAGTGTTCATTCCAGACACCAAGGAAGATTAGCTATTTCCACTTAGGAAATTAGAACTATAATATATGTGAAATAGGTCGATCCATAAAGCTATTAAAAGTCAAGTCACTAATTGATCAGGGCCACTTTTTGCCTTCCTACCTGAATGGAAAAATAGGAGTGATCTTCTGTTTTCGAAAAACGAAAGCGCCGGAAAAGACCCTGTTCAGAATGTTGCATCTCGTAGCGATTTAGATTTTCGCTTGATCTGAAGTGCTAAATCGCTAAATGGTTATAGCCGGAAGGTCCTGCAGAGTTTTGGCGGTTCTATTTTCTTGAAGAATGATGAATAAAGGCGCGAACATAATTCCTACTGATCGTTAAGGCTTTCGATGAACGTACAGCGAGAACAAGCTGCGTGTTATTAGCAGGTCAAGCCTTTACAACATGATATATGATGTTGCATGGGGAAAATAGCTGCAGATAAGTATTAACCAACCGGTTGCGGTCACGAAGAAGTCATAGCGGTTGGTTTGCGACGACATCTCGAAACACGAAGCTGGCGTATGACTAGAACAAGAACACACAGTAATTCTATTTTTTTTTAATATTTTTCTGGTAAAGCCTCTGCTGCGCGACTAGTTACCATAAGGCACTGAATGTTGGGTATTTTAGGTACGAGTACGCTCGCCTAACCTGTTTACTGTAGTAGACTGTTTTGAGTCGAATAGAGAATTGGACTTCCGAAAGTGCCGAACTTCACGTTAATCGAACTGTTTGCGTTAATTGCCACCGGGTCATAAAGGTTATCCTCGACGTTCTATTTCTAGAGGCTTCTAGTGGGCAACGCCTATATGCTGTACCTAATTATGTCTTGGAGCAGGATCGGAGCGCTTCTTTTTGATGAGACTGAATAGGCTATCTGACTTTGTAATTACACGTGAAGGGGAATGTTGTACAGCCATATCATTTCAGATCGTACATATCACCTACGGTGCGATCTGATGTACAAATTTCGTCATGGGTTTGTGGTACTGCCTTGAATTACGGTTTCAAGCTGGTAGACATAGATGGCGAGAAAAATTGTGCACGATCCGGCATATGATGGCAAATACAAAATTTAAATGCCCGTTTACGTTCACATCATAAATAAAACACAAGTGTTTTATTGGTTGGTTATTTATTGGTTATTTTCATTGGTTTAGTGCTTTAGTGGTTTATCTAATGTTAGTTTCGTTATCAAAAATATCCAGAGGAACTGTGGACGTCATAGAATACTACAGTGGCTTAATAAGCCTAGAATTAGATCTGGCACTAAATTCGTTTGAATTTACGAAAAGCGTTCGTAAATGGTAATGAGTGTTTCACGTTGCAGTCTCTATGACGATGTGCTACAAGTACATGCATATATATATATATATATATATATACATGTTAATTATTGTGAGCCATACATTAATACAGAGTCTTCTAGACATATTTTCTATGCAGGAGCTCATCTGGACCCGCCATAATTATTGATGTGCATTCAGATATCCAAACTGCCTGAATCGATTCTTCAATTCAGTATGAGGAAACTACTACGTACCGTTTCGAATCCTTGTACACTTGTACAACGATTTTCACGACATTCCCGTATGCGCTAGCGGCAAAGTTTAGCTAAAGAAGGTAACACATGCGCTGCTACGTGCACTAGCACAAAAATGGCGTAAAACTCCATAGGCTTCATACGGAAATCGCTCGAATCTCGGTTGCATACATGGAGTAAAGCTCAAATAAACAAATGATTCAAGCGTTTCCCTCGTTCTGAAAGGCCTGAGGCAGCAGTGACGAAAACATGAACATTGAATGACTTATGCCGTCGAATCGAAGAGATATGGCGCCTTAATTTAATTATGTCGGACTGTTATGACCAAGAATTTAGAACGCTTGCGGCAAAATTACGACCGAATGAGCTGAATATCCAGTCTGTGAGGAGTTTGTATCAAAGGATGTGTTTTCCTACTCTCAGAGGAGCCAAAAAGCTTGAACACGGCGTTGTGGGCAATTAGATGTAAAGTGACGACTATGACTAGCAGTACAAGAAGTAATCTTCCCAGAAGCGGTTCAAAAACAAACCCCAATCAAAGTAGAATCATTCGATACAGGTCCGAAAGCAAGGTACCCTTGCGGTGTTCTTCGACCGTCGAATAATTTTTCATCATGAGCTCATACAGTTCAGCTCCACGGTCACCAAGAACTACTACAGAAAAAAGTTTCAAAAAAATTGTACGAGCCTGGCCAAAAGATTGGAACCATTCTACAACAGGCCCCGGACAACTGGACCAAGTAAATGAACCACTTGAGTGTCTGTTTCGTAGGAGATCTTTGGTAGCATTTTTACATTTTGCAAATTATTTTTGAACAATTTTTACATCGATATCGTCGTTGCTGTGTTTTGGCTTTGACGAAATGCGCCGTAGAGAAGGTGTCGAAAATGCACATCCTTCTATCTAGATTTTTTAACTGTGAGAAGATCTTTCAAGTTAAAATGGCACTCACAACACAATATAACACTGATATATAAATACAAACGCTTTCAGACGGTACAAAAATAAACAGCAAGTTTTTAAAAAAAAGGCGGGAGCTTTTTCCAACCTAATCCATTACAAAAACCATTGATATATATGAGTATATATGGGTAGAAACACATTCACGAAATATACTAGGTTCGGCATAATATGATTGTTCGGTAATGCGAGTACTGAAAACGAAATTATAACCATCCACTTATACCTTAACAATGCCTTACAATAAGCCTATAACAAATTGACCATACATGTCGAAAGAGACCTAGAACGCTCGGGAACGAGATAGACTATTAGGATGCCGACAGCCATAGTTAAGATCCTGATCTTTTCGGTTAAATATAAATCTATAGAAAAAAGAACTTATGGACACGGTCACATATTCAGTCAGCTCACTTTCGTGTTCCTCCGGTCTAGTCAGCGACGCCATTATGCTTTAGCGTAACTTCTTAGAGGTCCCCGATGAAAAGACGGTTGTCCGCACCTACGAAAGATATTCTTCAGGTCGCAAACCTACGCTTCGTGATGCTGCGATTCGTAGAAAGAAGGACCAACAAATGGTGAATAGTAATGAGGAGAGAGTGAAAGCAAGGGACGCAAAGACTTCGTCGTAAGTGCTTCGTGTTAATGGAGGGAAGTTGGGCAGGCGTCTGTGAGCGGGAATGTGGCCCGTCGACGAACGAAAACAACGAACGATTGCTTATCCGGTTTTTCCAAAGCGGTAAGGGATTTGAAGGAAAATATCCATCGCTAGACCCTAACAAACGTTGCGTGTTTTGGAATTTATTAGAAACGGTGGAAAAGTGAACGTAATGCCTTGACGTTGAAACAAAGGGGTGAGTTCTAAAATCTAACGAAGCTAACGCTGCTTACCCTTTGTGTTCAATGTGACTGACATGATAATCCTGAAGCTTATTAGAGAACAGAATAACTTATCATCGAAGGAGACTTAATCGTTACGAGTCTGAGACGGTACAGCAAAGCTTTGCATAAGAATGACTATTTATGGAAGCACCTATACCTGTCAGACGAAAAAAATATAGGCCATATACATACTAGCTATGCGTGACAATAGTTGCGGAAGACGTAAGTCCCTATAATACCACAGAACCTAACCGGTTAAAGCGTTGTTGATTAGGTAACGTGTTGGCATCGTATGACTCGTACGTGCTGCTTCGCACCGGAGGAAGTGCTGTGAAGCACCCCAAGGTTGGTACATGCTTTTATGGAACGTGCGTATATTAAGATGTCTTGTGATTAATTAGTGAATTTATTGCTAGAATCGTAAGCCTTGAATGACATTTTGAGCATTTTGAGTTATCACTAGATAGTTATAGACTAGTTATACTAGATTCTATTTCTTGCTATGAGAAATTCATCGAATAATTTCTTAAAACATTTCTAGTGAACATGCGACCTCCTAGATCTAAATACTCTTAAACCCGAAATGACCTCACGGTGTGGGGTTATCTTTCGCCATGCCTGACCTTCATGATATTTACTTTGTACACTTGGTGAAAACTATATATTAACACTTGGACAAATTATAAAATATGCTCTATGGATGCGCTTAATGCAAAAGTCGTTCATCATTGTGAGGAGTTACGGCTTAGGCTGTCACCAAAAGGGAAACATTTATTACTGGAACCTTATGAGCAGGCTTACGAAAGGACGATAACCAAGTTCACCATCCAACGCCAATGACTGTAACAATAGAGACAATCGTGTCGATTCACTATTCCACATTTGGGCAATTCAAATGTTCCAACTCAAATTTCGGGATTCCTGCTTAAAGAGTACCCCGTAACTTTGTATGCAAGACATTGTTTCTTGCATTACTGCCGTATCAGAGGAATGTCCGTGAATGCGCACGCAGTTACCGGCAATGGACGTGCCTTTTTTTTGCATATCTACAGCCGCTGCGTACACCCGCTCATATATTCGTCAGTATTGTCCTAAATGTTTATCGCACATTCTTAAGTTGGTAAAAGATAACCAGGAAGAACCGAAAGCATTCGATAGTCTGCTGTTAGTGCAGCTTTATATTGGCGATGGTCGTTAATTACTACAGCGTAGAGGATGCAAAAGGTATTGACGCAGACTTTGTATTTAGTCATTTGCTTTTTTTCTATTAAATAACAGGAAACGTTCACGCAATGCTCGCTTAACCTTTCCATTTATTTGATTTGACAATATTTGGTAATTATCTCTGCTGATTGAAAGGCTGGCTAGTCAGATTACACTTAAAAAAAAGATCTGGACGGTACGAGATACATAAAACGTTCACATTCATAAAAGTGATTCGTGCCATATGGAACCTACACCTAAAAAACGATTCGATACACTCCCTATGTCTATATATACACGTAGGGTAGGACAATCTATATATAGATCCTGGCCCAAAGGCGAACCCTGTATATAGCGTTTATCAGTATTATTGCGCATAACGCAAGCGTCAACTGGCAAGGTGTTGCTGTTCTTTTGCATCCGACATCGCTTCATCCGTTTGTGGATGAATACTCAGTGGATCCAAGACGCCTCTGAACAACCTTGCCGTTAATCTCAGCGTCATCTATTACACTAGCGGAAACACGCTCAGATATTCAGCAGAATGCGAACAATCGAGGAAAAGGAGGCTCGCGTAAAGAAACTTTGCAAAAAGGACAGTACCTTCTCGGATCTTAGTTCGTGCAGGCGATATGCATTGCAAGCGGTACTATAGTGTGCCCTCTGTCATTTGGTGACGGTAATTGCGATGCCGACGCTGCATAGACGCATATAGATGCCAATATGGCAGATCGCTGCTTTGGTTTGGGTGTCGTTGTGAATTTGCATGTGGATATATGCCTCATGCGCCATATCGGACACACACGTCGATAACTAACAGGTAAGCCATTTTGTCAAGCGGCGCAGTTATCGGAGCTCGGGCAGATGGCTAGCACACATAGACACAGCGTTGCATTGATTTCTCTTTTATCAAGATTTTCTCGGCAAATGCAAAGACAAAGATGTCTGGTCCACGCCAGCGACAAAGTGCTGCCATTAGTACAACGCTATCGCAACCCGGGGGTTATTGAGGAAAAAAGCGGTGGCGCTAATAGGTAACTTCAGTCAGGGGGTCGGAAATGTGGGCGTGTAATCCGAAGGACGTTAAAAAAAGAATAAAAAAGCAAAACGAAAAAGAAAGTCACATCAAACGAAAAATATTCACAAACAGAAAGGAACTGAAATGGTTTGCGCAAAGGTCGAAATCGAATAAGGTCGAGATAAAGTCTAGCAAAGAACAGTACAAGACGATGATAAAGCTTTGCAAGCAGCGTTTGGACATCATAGTTTTGACGTTCACTAACGAATTTCGACTAAAAAACGCGAGCAACGGTAAGCAAAAAAGAGAAGGCTTCCCTTGACTTGCAGAAAAGCCGCTTGGCGTTAGCAGTGAGACTACTGATAGCGACCGCTGAATAGGACAATCCTAATCGATATGAGACAGTTGTACTTCCAAGACTATTCTGCTTTGCGATGTCTCTGTTCCAGAGATTTAGGAGTTCAGGACGAACGTAGATTGTAGGCGGCGGACCAATGAGAGATTCGGATTGGTCAGAGTTGAGTCTACAGGGACCGACGTAAGAATGTGTACGAACGTAAACCCGGAGATGTTTCTATATGAGAGCGTTGTATATTTTGTACCCCATGATAGTAATCTAAACAATATTGTGTGTGTAGCTTCGTTGCTTATTGTAGACGGCTGAGCTATTGGCACATAGGATATGTACATGCCAGCAAAAATGACACGTATTACATCGGCTACACGAAATATATTGTATCCCAAACCAATGGGAGAAAAGTCCTAAAATGAATATTCATCATTACAATTGCAATAGGTCACTTGATGCTGTTTCAAGCCGTTGGCATTGTTTTGACGTAGTTTCGCAGTCAGCTGAAACTTTAAGGTAAAAGCTACCGAAACTATCCGGGATAGGTGTACAATGCACGGTTAAATTGGTATAACTGAAAAGCAGGTAAAAACAGGGTGAAATTAAAAATAACATTTTCGGCTTAACGAGTGCGCTCCATTTGATTTTTCTAGTTCGAAGGACACTGCCTTGTGCCAAAGGAGATCATCAAGATTTTAGTTATACAGTCAACGAAATGTTAAAAAAAAAAGGGTAGTAATAAATAGAAACCGGCCAAACTATTATATTCTAATAGATAAGTTATACGATTATACAAAGTAAGTGATCTATATAGGTGTTATAGCAAGAGAACGAAAACTGGAAAATAGAACATTTTATTGTTCTTTTTTTGTTTTATTTAGAACACTTTCCTATTTCGGCTGCCATACAAATCTGCTTAGTCTAGTTAGTGTAAATCAGCTTAAGACGGCCGTCTATTCGTTCTATAGTAGACATATGTAGGTTGTTGACTGCGCAGATGAGTGAACCAATAGCAAAGGGCCACAGCGCTGATGACAGAGAAGTATTATATTATAGAGGTCTTTCACTGCAATGTTGTTCGATTTTAAGCTATATAATTGAGCTATTATTATTAACAAATCGTAATATTAATTAATAAGAAAAAAGTTTTTGACAAAATCCGTTTATTTGGAAAAAAGCATTTGTTTTGACTTTCTAGGATAACCTGAGGTCAATTTTGGGAAATATTTCTCACTTTATTTGCATAGAAAGAAAAAGGAGCAACTTTTCAGCAATAATGTATGCTGTATTAAAGTTTATTTTGTTCTATAATCTCGTCGTATACTTATCGTAGGGAGAGATATTTGTACTCCAGCATATTTTACTGCGGCAATACTAACTATTGCGGTTTTTACAATTGCTTGCATGATTCTTGAATTTGGTATTTATATCCCTGGTTGGATTGCCATCGAGTCGTCTATTGGCAATGAGTCTTAGCTAATGCCGCGTTATATGCGTGAAAACAGCCTT
The DNA here is from genome assembly GCF_002532875.2 of Varroa jacobsoni. Lineage (NCBI taxonomy): Eukaryota > Metazoa > Arthropoda > Arachnida > Mesostigmata > Varroidae > Varroa > Varroa jacobsoni. The sequence goes on along the minus strand of NW_019213790.1, from coordinate 45,435 downwards.
GATAATCATGTTTGACGCGCAAATTTTAAAAGGTGACAACGGGCTGTGACAACGGGCTGAGATACGTTTTTACACTCAACATATAGCCTGGGAAATGGGTCAGAATAACAATCTAAGATGCACCCATGCTATCTTAATGCCAACCTGTTTATAAACTTTTTTTATCTGCTTTTATTAAATAGGCTAGTCGAGCGTAGTTCAATGCAGGTTTGCTTAAAATTTGTTATAATTTTATTAAGAGTAAATTTAGCGCTCTGTTTTACAGTTAACTGCTCTGGTAACAGCAAACGGCCAGGCAGCAATACGTTGTGACTGAAATTATAGAGAACATGTCAAATATCTTCTACAAATCCATATAAGTAGCATTTCTTTAAAAAAAAAAATCCATATTTACTTTTCTCCTATGTCAACTAGAAGCGAAGTGGTCTTGATAAGAACTATGAAAGCAATCTATATTCAACGATAGACGCAGCAGTGCACCAAGCAGATGTGCAGCCTTATACAAAACAAGATCTTCCTCATAGAATGTCGTACGAAGTTCTTCACTCAAAAGGCGCGTTTCGTTAGATTGAACGAAGTAAAAAGATAGTTGTATAGAGACCAATAATTCCAGTTTATTCAAAACTAGAAGAAAATCCCCACCAACACCGCCCCCCCCCCACGCCGCCGTTAGTAAACGTGTTCACGTTGTGTGTAACCTAATGAAAACATCATGTCCAGAACGACTCCATATTCATGTGGTGCATGTGCTTTCCGTTTCGCATTTCGCCTTGCGATACAAGAAACAAAGCCTTGGCTTCGGGACGCCTTCGGGATCTATCAGTCACAATAGTTCGTCCACGTAGAAAACTGAAGGATGAAAGAGCGCACGTTACGATACGGAGTGGAACTTGGCAAACCCAAACGCCTGAATAACAATTCATCGCAATGAAAAATTCGATTAGCCCGAGAGGGCTGGCCCACATAGCGCAATTTTTACGCTTCGTCCTAGTACCACGTAAGTGGGCCTACCCTTGCCCTCCCTCTATGTCTATGGAGACTAAGGCGATAATGATTAGTTGTGCATCGTGTGTATAGGTGTGTATGTATGCGTTCGTAAATGAATCTGCAATTTACAGATTGAAACAGCTCGTTCTAAAGTATTCTCTAGCCTTGATAGTTCACGAACTCCTCGGTTGTGAGTATTTCCCCGACCAGCGCGGAAAGGCAGGAAAAAAAGGACGAGATCGCTTTTTAACCAAAGTTTCCAGTCGACCTAGCCAAACTGGTATGAGCTATCTAAAACGAATAAGTTGTTCCATGCTAAGCCACTCGTTCAAAAGCGGCACGTACACAGTTGAGCAATGTATACGCTTCAATGGCTACGATGTGAATACAGCCTTTTCCCAATGGGATGCATTACTAATAATGATACTGAAACCGCTAAACAATCTCATTTACATGTGTCACAAATCGGATAGCAACACGCGGAAGACCTATCTGTTGCATAAGATTGTATTGTATAAGTAACGAAGACAAGGCTGGGACCTTTTTACACAGGCGTCCAATATATGAGTAGTGCGAAGTAATGTACGAGGGAAGGCAAAATCTGCATTTCTACCTTAGTTTTATGAGGTTTTAGCAAGGATTTAGTAGGATAGGATATGCAAAACATGACACCAGTCTGCTTAATGTGTACTGAGTTAACTGGCAAAAATCTGAGGATAAACTTGAAATTATGTTGAATAAAACTATTCTAGTTTTAGACTATATCTCCGGTACAAACGACGCACCGCGTATAGTATATCATAACGATAATAAAAACCATTCTATTGCCGGTAGATGTAGAGGTTTTTAAAGACCTTCTAAGAGTTGTCTGTGACCTATTAGAGTAATCATCAAGAATAGACTAAAACGCTCAAACAGATAGATGATCAGTCAGTTAATGGCTACGGCATTACAGTTCTAAAGATGAAATGTTCTTGATCAATTAGTCTGATATTAATCACTCTGAGATCTCACTATGGCATACATCTATCAAACTCTGTCGCCAACATTGGTCTTAACTTGCTTTTTTTATATTACGACCTTCGTATGTATATATGCTGTTATTGGTCTTTGCTCACTAATTTGTCTTAATATATTATACAGTTAATAATAATAATAATAATCGAGTTAATAATATCAGGACAAGGTTGTATGCCTTGCATCTTCATCCAAAACCGTTGTCAAGCGGCAGCAATTCAGGCTTTATAAATTGGCGGGATGTGATATCGGCAGCAATCTGCGTGCTCATAGCGTCTGTTGCCAACACTTTTCAACGCTAAACGTTAACGCCTTTAGAAGCATTTCTGATGATTGGATCTCGTTTTCGCATTCACCGTGCGAGCAAACTGAAATCAAGCATATCTATCAGATGGCCTGCGAAAATTTCCGTAGATAAGAATTAATTAGCTTTTTAAGCACAGGTATGCAAACAATGATTTTCTCCTAAAGGACAAAACTCTATAGGAGACAGTAATTTCGACCTGTAAAAAAACTATGCATGACGGTGACTCATTTTACGCATATGCGTATTACAAAGAAGAAGAAGAAGAAGAAAAGAAAGAAAAAAATCCTATGTTTATGTGAGGAAATCAGCGACGCATTCCGTATTCGAATCTTGTAAAAAATGCTTCTAAAAAACATTGATAATATGGCTTCTGATTCGTACTGCGCCATCGATAAATTCGTTCACTCAGGCATGGTATATGTTGCTGTTTTATTTTGTTTCAGTACTTCGTGAATTCGGTTCAAAATAGATGTGATTAGCTGTTGACTATTTTTGAGTGGCTCCATGAAGCCAGTTATGCACCGATCCGTGCTGTCAACCGGAGAAACGATCCGAGTTTTCCCGCTTCTTCTTCAAGGACGCTCACTGTTATCGGCTGTGTGGGTCGATATGTTTCCCGTAAACATGTGAGACGAATGAGATTCACTGATTAACGAAGGGCGTGTTGTTGCCAGCAAGGTCAATCGGAGACCTTGACATGGCTAGATACGAGAACTGCCTAGCCGGACAAATAGTCATCTCAGACTGGATTTGATTCACATTAACAGTACGTACAATGAAGAAAAAAGGGTTCAAATTCAAGCACGGCGAAAAATATCATTGCTATTGATATATAAAACAATTAATAAAAACACTATGCAAAATTCGCATCAAGGGCTTGCTTGACGACTACCATGCGGTGTATCCTGCGTCAACCGTAACCAAAGGAATCAATACTAACATTTATTTCTATTAGATGCTGGATTTGATCTCAACAAATTCGGTTGTTTACTTATGTTAGCTGATAATATATCAGCTAACATAAGTTAGCCATATACATATGTATCTAATGAGTCAAACTTACGTCTAAGTCGGCTGTCGTTGCACCTTTAGTGACCGCGAACACGGTTGCCTCGCAAGTTCATTTATATCATGCATTTGTTTCTGCTACGACTACTGACTAACGCGACAGCCAGTAATTCTTCTAGCCTTTCTTGTTTCCACATAGAGGCTTGCGTTTCTTCGTATCAAGCGATCGAATCGGCCTGTTGCCAGGCCAATGCAATTACATGCAAATTTCCTTTGACGCGACTTCAAAACTAATTTAAGGTTTTAAAAAAGCCTACGAATAGAGACGCCTACGCTGTGCCGCTGACTACATCACTGCCGGTTCTGATTGTCCTAATATTATTATAATGCCAAAGCTTACCCTTACGCCGTACGAGGTCATCATCAACTAAACAGTACCTACCATGAGGGTAATATTACTTGTCGCTAATGGGCCCTAGAATCTTGGGCCTGCCTTCCACCAGCAGTCTGCGATCCGGCGATAACAGCACAAATGTTTGCGCAATGGCTGCGATGTGGCCAGGATTTAGATTTTGTTTCGGCAACTGAGTCCCGCTGCAGGGCTGCTTGCATTACTAGATAGTCTGACTAAAATTTGCTGGATCCAACTAGGACTTTGGCGTGATGCTATAGTCAGTAAACCGTTCATGTAAAGTCCTGTGGTATTAAAAAAGAAGGATGTTTGCATTGGAGAACGATAGCTGTCGCTACTGGGATGACGTCTGCAAAAGGACGGGACACCAACAGGTCGTGTGAAAATGGAATAGCGCTATACGTAAAAGTCTGTCTCCTCTAACGACGATAAATAAACAATTAGTAGTGCCTTAACCGGCTCTACTGCTGGAGATTCAAGCACAGGTTGTATGCAGAGTAATCCCAACTGACAGTTCACCTTTGACCCAAACTCTTGTCCATGTTTGCTTGCCCATAAGATAGTTTGCGTGAGTCGTATTTTTGCATGAACTGTTGAACGGTAGTGTGATAATGTTACACGTAATAATAATGATGCGTGATAATGTTACGTACAGCAGTTAACTGATCTTAGAGGACCAGCTGGTAATAAACTCCTGTTCGACTATGCAATATGTGAATCGTCCAGAAAATGTTGAGCAGATCAGCAGCGGTAACAAACTTCGTAATAGGCAAAGAGCACAAGGTAATAATAATTCCAATAGTTAGCATACAGTTATTTAATAATTCCCCCAGTATTATGAAATGACGCAAACCTAAACAGCCGTTAATAAGGTGCACTTTCTACAATCATTTAGAAATGAGAAAAAAACCCAATTTCCGCAAAGAATTAATTTCAGCTTGCTGCATCCAGAATGATAAATTTCATACCATGGAGACAAAAGCTGACTCGATATTGGTAGCCCAGTTAGGGAAGTTTAGGTGGCCCTGATCCACAAAAGCGTACCAGATTATCACAGCAGTAATCTTGACTGAGACGCTTGTAATTGTGAAATTCCCATATTTCGGGCCTATAGAAAATATCTCTCATACGATACAATATGGCCGAAACAGGTAGCGTTGTTTACTAATGTGTCAGTTCTGCTTGTAAATGTAATAGTAGTCCACTATTGCAGAGCTGATTATATTAGAAAGCTGGGTCTCACCAGAACGCATTGATAAATGGGCCGTGTTTGCTTCGGCATATATGGACGACCTGCATCAGTAATAGATGCTAATGACGTCGCGGACAATTTACGTATTGAATTCTGACCCTTGAATTAGACGTCTAAATATCAGTGTTAACCTGTTGCTTTTTTAATTTTGCGAAATTCGTAGGAGACAACTTTGTACTCGTACTAAACAATTAAGCGTTGACAATATAGGGGTTCAGTCAAGTCAGATCGCTTTCGACAACTGCTATCAAAATTACTACGCAATTATAGCTAGAAAGGCAGGCAGATGTGTGTCGATTACGTTGTAACTCACAGGGATTAATATCCTTTAGGACAAAATAAATCCCAAAATCATAAAAGTCTCTGAATCAATTCGTTTCTCGTACAAACGTAGATTAGGCTCAATAAGAGACACATCGGTAGCTTCGTTACAGGATTCGTAGTACCTACTTTTCGATTTAGAAGAAATCGCGATTGCGTTTATATATTTTCCATGTATCGCCAGTGTAGAATTATTCTCTCAATGCACCAATTTCTATCAACAAATTTCAGCTAAAACCACACCTAAGCCCTTATATACATTTACATGGAGAATACAGTATAAACCCGCTTTATATATTGCTTCTGGATCCGTGTTGCAACGTATGTGTGAAAAAAGTACTGATGCGGAAAGCGCTAAGGCGCCGACGATGCTTACACCCCATTACCCGGCCTTCCCTATTTGGCTGAAAAGAATAACGCTATCGTTAAAATCAAACAGCATTTTCTACTAGCCCGACTCTGGCTAGCGGGACTGTTTATTACCTCACTGCTGTTTACCTCATTCTGTTCGAAGCCTAGACCTTAAAATCTGATCTCAGCGTAGTAATCAGTCATATTTGTGTCGTCATTATTAGGACGCGAATGTAGCAAGACCAAGTGAGGATTGAGTGACTAGGTATAATGTACAATTACCGAAAATGTGCTTCAGGCCGTGCTCGAAACTGTACCCGAATATTAATAGCTAATACAGCCTAGTGTAGAAGTATACGAGAAAGGAACTAGTACCTCACCGTGTAGTTTCGTCAAGCCCCACGTTGCCCAGTTAAAGCTATGTCGGTATGATAAATCAGCTATACAACGTATGCGATCTATAAGCTAGCGTCAACTATCGGCTGCGTCTCGATCGGGCCAAGTTGAGTTAGTTTATAACTTCAGCCTCAATCAACTGAGATTCGTGGTTTTTTTCCTTTCTTCTCCCTCTATTCTTTATCCGAGTGTCGGTCTGTCGCTGTGACAGTGCTACGTGTTCCGACGTATTTTCTGATACATTGGAGCAGAGTCGGTGCCAAGGACAAGGTCCGTGGCCCATTGCAGATCTACGTGATCCATAAGCACATTGATACACTAGACAGTAAATATACTGCGTACTTGTTCTGGTATCGTATATAAGAAATGCAAAGGTGACACTACAGTTAGCATTTGTTGTCCCGGTGAGTTCCGGTGCTATATTTTTGAAACTGGAAAGCAGTTTTGTAAGCCTTAAGTAGTGACAAATATATATACGAGGCGGAGAAACGATCGACAATCAGGTTATATAGCTATTACAATGATCATGTTCATATGGGATGGGATGTTTTTTGATGTATATATATATAAACGTACGTCGTTTTTTCCCAAGCAACGTATTTTTCCAGAAAAAAAGTTATTCTGAATGTCATTTTAGGATTCCGGCAATACAAGAGGATAATATATAAATGTTTCTATATGTCAACAGCCTTCTGCTTAAGATCTTAAAAGTGGTCGCGGCGAAGATTTTCCTGTTAGCCATTTTGCATATGATTTCGTGCATTTGAACAGGTGTACTGTAGCATACGCCGCCTTTTAATCGTAGAGCTTCGTTAGTAGTTGACCCTCTTTCAAACCCACCTGTTGCTAGGCCTATGTACCATTATAAGTACTTTCCAGGTTGTAGTGATTGCGAAAATAGCTTTCACGGCGACCGGCGACCTATCTGTGTGGCCTCACTGAATGCTCCACGAACCACGCTTAGGAAAACATATTATGCGGAAATGACAGCTCGGTAATACGATGACGCGTACGCGATGACGGGGCGGGCCGACCCGTTAGTGGAAATGGGTCTGGCCTCAGGCTTCAGTGTACCTTAAGGTTCATAGTGCAAACCGTTGCTCTAGCCGTGGAGACCCTTTTGTCTGTTTTGGAAATGTTGTTAAAGCGAGTGCACGGGGTCTCCCTGGGTAAACTGCCTAGAAATATGTTCACTCAGCGAGAACGAATGTGTTTTCGGGCATAAATATTCTTTTATAAGCTGCCTATTGGAGAGAAAATGTGGATTCTAAGAAGTGGACCGCAGTATTCAACGGATACGGAACTAGAGTGACCCGCTTCGGTATCAGAGTATTATACGTAAACTGCCTCGTGCCCATAAAAGATTTTGCCTGTCTGAAGCCAAGGAGTGCAATGTAGCCATTCAGATTTTAGGGTGTATACGCATTAAATCCATGTGAGTAATGCAAAAACATTGATATGGCCCAGGAGACAGTTAACGCGATTCCCCGAGAAATATTGCTGCCAAAATATGTATTTTCGAAAACTTTAGTTGAATAGTAATAGCTTTAGTAAACATTTTAATTAATTTAATTAAAAAAAAATAAAGTTTCAATTGACAATAAGGCTTGACTCGGAAGTTTTTATTTGCCGCTTGATTCTGCTTTCAACTTCTTACCTGGTCACAAGCTCACTTGATGCAGCAGTAACTGAAGCTAAATAACTTGACAACGACGAATGATAAAAGTTAACGAGTTTCTTTAGTTTATATAATATAGCCGTAAGCGTGTTGGTCGACGAAACATCCTACAACCCATTTTCTAATCAAGATAATTACAGTCTTGGAAACTGTCTTCGTCTTGAAAGAGTCATTCATGGCTCTGTAAAAACGAGGTTGAACTAATAATACTTTTGTTATTATTAAGTCTCTTCTGCAATATTATAATTGAGTGAAATGTCTTCCTCACCCTTAATGAGAAAATACTTACCCTAAAATAACATAAGTTAATAAATATGAGACCGCTGGCCGTATGGGCCAAATAACACGGCTGCTAGTGTTGCTATTCGAGTAATAGTAGTGAGATCGTATAATTTATTATCAACGTTTCCTATCGAAGTTTTCCTTACAAGGACAAGTTAAGCCTAAAAGCTTAGTCCACCATAAGCGTCAGTGCCTGCTTTTGCAAAAGTAGCCAAACTCTTTTTGCTTTCTAATACATTTCTATCGCTGCTAAGGCTTTTCAAGCCAAATGACTAGAAGAACCACAATGTCGACACCGCAGGAAACGTCACATAAATCATCAGATGAGGAAACAGTGGTATTTAGGCAGGACGACAAACTACGCGACAGTCCCTGTCACGTTTTGTTTCTCTCCAAACGACCTGAATTAGAATAGAATATCTAGATGCAATAGTTGACAGCGATCGCGTTTAGAAAATACAGATCGATTTGGCCTACTGCAACTCGGCTTATCCTTTTGGCGGATTCACATGGTAAATCCTTCACTTCGCGTAGGCAGGTATTTAGCGTACAGACCCATGTCAGCTTAGCGCATCCGAAGTTGTTTCAACATTTTCGTTGCTGTAGCTTCCAACAGCTTCGTATCCCCGTAGCTACTCTGACTTGTAGTATAGAAGACTGATAATCGTAAGCTTATGTAGGTTGTAGTCATATCAGTCAGAGCATTAACAGGACTAAACTTTATTACAACTTACAGGTGACCAATCACTTTCTTTATCTGTCACCTCACAGGTGTGAAGTACAACTTTCTCAAAACGCACGTCCTACACGCTCCCTGTGTAACCTCAATTGATTGATGCTTAGAAGCAAATAAATTTAATAAAATACATCAGACAATGACAAATGAAGAGATAAGGAGATTGTTCCTTAGCACAATCTTCTTATCCTATGTAGGTTTCTATAAAATGCTCAAAAAATAGATTAGCTTATGGTAAAGTCTCTTACATTCGTGCATCCAGAAATAAAAAAAAAAAGCTTTTTTTTGTGTAAAAATGTTCTACTATAAAAATGTGATCAAATACTTCCTATTCTATATATATATATATCTATATATAAGATTACGTGCGGCCAATATATAGACCGATGCCGAGAAATGAGTAGTATTCACAGGTGTGGCATTTTGCTCGTTTCTATGTAAATGTTGATAATATGATAAAAGAATAAACGACATATATATAAGTGTATTCGTAAAAAAAATACCGGAAAAGGGTTATGACATATTAATTGCAGAGATGTGTTAAAAGATTCTACAAAGCAAACAATAATAAATCATTTGTTCTCACTAAGCAATAGTTTCAATGACGGATAATAGACGAAGTCAACAATTCCACTCCAGAGTCAGAGGCCAACAAATAGTGTCATCTGATTATAATGTTTGTTGATGTTGACTTCTTCTCAATTTTTAAATTACTGAAAAAAAAATTTACTTTTTCTCAAAATTAAACCTATTCTTTTGTCCATATAGTTTTTCTCATGACAGAAAGGATTTCTTGAAAATGTCTACATTTTGTAGTTACGACACGCTTTATGTTTCGAGTGTCAAAATCATTTAATATAAACTTCTCTCTGTATTGCGATTCCCTACAGCCGCATTGTAGCGGCGCGAAATTACAGGACGTTTTCCTGTAATTTGTGGTTGTTTTCCTGGTCATAAAAATACTAGCGATAGGCACGGGGTTAGTTCTAATTGCAATCTAATATTTCTAACTACCGCAGAATACAGATGTGTTCAAGACTACATCGAATAACCTCCTGCATATGTAACTATGTAACAGTCTGCTGTAAAATACATGTACGTGAATCTATATGCGTAAAACAGTAATGCTTGCTCTAACTAGATAACATGCCCCAAACCTCCAGTTAGCCTCACAGCATTACTGGACGTGTCGTCGTTGTTGTATTAGTTAGGCTGATTTTATCACGGAAGTTCCCTCTAGCTCCTACCTGGTACGTGTCATCAACGATGTGAAGTTACAGCCTCACGTTCTTTGCGCACCGTGGCCGCGTACATTCCATCGGCCAAGTTACGAAGCGCGTACATCGTTGTTCTTCGTGATCGCCGCTGTTTTTGTAGTTGTTGTTGTTGTTGTCGTTGTTATGCTTGTCCTGATACTCCTTAATGCTCCGGGACTCGTCTCGTCCTTGGGCAATGCGGTCCGTGCTCCATAAAAATTTGTCTCCACGTTGCTGTTTCCAGCCGTCTGCCAGTTAGCCTAGACGAGCCAGTCCTGGCCCGAGGGGTTATCAGTGTCACTACCATAGTTAAACAAATGTCGGATACAAGGTGTTCTTTCTACCATTCGCGCAAGGACGCAATACGGCTAAAAAGTCCCGATGTCTACATGGATCTAAAGATATATGTGCAGATCCAGTGCTTGTCTTCGGATATGTAAATACGGCGTTGATGTGTTGTGATATCAGGACGGATCCTACTTTTACAATTGGTAGATACGATGGAAGAGAAAAGGTGTAGTAGATTGTCGGGACCACTTTCTTCGATTAGTTAGTTAGTTGCATGGAGGCTTCTAGTGCTTCCAGGCGTAGAATATGACTATCAAGCAGTGAAAGCGTGATACACAAATTAATATTTTACTGTTCAAGCCACATAACTTATCGTACGAATCAATTTAGTTACAAGCGTTCTATATCGTGGGAGTGGTATTGGATCTCCAATACTAGGCAGGAATAAGTTTATTTTATAACGGTGCTTGTGCTTAAGTACATCAGATTAGCCTGGCAAGACTAACTACTTTGCTTGAAGTTAACATGTAAAAAATCGGGAAGTTACACCTATTCTATTTAACTGAGATCTAATCTTTTGCCTCCTTTAATGCAGATGGACGTTCTTTCCGATCTATCCTTTTCAAGTGCACGCCTGACTATATACTTCTTCATATATTTTATTCTATAGCCCCATTTACGCGTAAACATGCATCGATCGTGGCAATATTATATAGTCGATTTGCCAGTAAGCTTAACGAACGAGAATTTACAGAATAGGGTTTGTAAAATGGAGCGCCTCTTAATGATCGATTGCGAATATTCAGAGGTTTAGCTCAAAGTGTCCATAGCCTTCCCAAGGTGTTAGTTCATTCCCATTAGTGAACCCTTGGAAATTACAGCGAGCAGATCCGATTGCACGCGGAAATAGACAGGGTACACATTTAATATCTTCCCCGATATTCCGACGTCTTAAAATTACAAACTTCTTTTATGACGCTCACCAGCCTCTGAAAGTAATCTAAACCTGGTACGGTGATGAACTTTAGAGACACTTAAAGAAGTAATCTAGGTTCGAAATGAGGCATACGCGCACGGTTTGCTTCGTTCTAGAAGGAATTAGTTGTCTAAGGCGATACATAGTTAAAAAGCTACCGAAAGAAGAACGCGAATCATTGATGAAGACAACCACAAAGGACAATTACACGAATGAGTCCTAAAAGGCTTCTCATTCCTTGTTTTCAAAGGGAATATTGTTAAAATGGCGTTAACATTCAAGTCTAGTAGCTTTTTCTAATCAGCTTATCAATTATAAGCGAGATGCCAAAAACTGAACTCTCTACAGATTGTGCTCGATTTTGGTCGAATAACAAAAAAAAAAAACGTTCGTACCAATTTTCCAGTGTTTTCGAAATTTTGAGTCTGGAACGCATCCGATGCATTTTGCATACTGCTCTGCAAGTTGATTGTAATAAATAACGAGACGAGGATCTGAAGCTCGAATCGGATTTACATGCCGAGACAGTCTTATGTACATATTAAGGATATGTAAAAGATGCTAATTTAGAGCGCTTTCCGTTGTTTTTTCCATACAAATACCCTCTCGAGTCTATCATTTATGGACTTTTGGTATGCTCGTCTCTGTAAGCATCATCCTTATATTCACAGCGATAGCTGCTAATACACATTGGATAGTATGTTTATCTGTTACTTCGTCTTGACCGTCCCTTGCCTTCTGCCATCCTCTACAGTGGCCGAAAGCGTGTACTCAGCGATGAGGAAAATTAGCTCCGTTCCGTTGACATTGCTAATCAAGCGTAGAACGTTGATAATGCCCGAACATTTGCCCCTTCTCTGACTCGACCGTTACCACAGCGAGGTCACCAGCTTTCTAAACTGCTTGCATGTCGTCGAAGTAAAGTCTGTAGCTAGGCGATCCTGATATATCTGGCTAGTTTAGGATGTAGTTCGCTGTCGGTGCTTTTACATCGGCTAAACGAGATCGGCAACAAGCTCAATAGTCGCCAATGGAACGTGATGTTGATAACGAGCCACTAACCGGAAACCAACAGTCTTTGACTTCCCCACATCACTCACCCTCGGGCAACCAAATGAGGTATGAAGTAATATTAGAACAACATTGTGTCGAATACGGGGGTTAATCTATCGGGTATCGCAGTTAACAGTAGCACAGAAAATGATATCGAAATTAATTTTAAAAAATTATATGGGATGAAAGGGCAAGCTTCCCTTTTGGCCCAGTAGCTTATTGTTGGGTAACACCATTACGTAATCGACAGTTGCAAATGGTCGTATATGGGATACACCATATCATCATAGATTTTTCAATTGTTGTTTACGTAATAGTGGGTTTTTCAGCATATTCAGTTTGAAAGAAAATTTCATCACTGCCTGCCGTTTTTAGTTATGCGTCTTATCTACTTAGTTGTGTGAAACTGCCTGACTATGAGTAATACACTCCCTAGATATTATTTGTCGTTGTAGTAAATTTTTTTTGCATTTTGTAATAAAGGAACTATGTAATATTTCCTTAATATATATTAATATATGTAATAAGTAAGTTATGAAAAATTATGTATTAATTTTTAGCCAGCAGCTTTTTTTTTTACTTAGTAATCCATCTAATCATTTACCAAATTGAACCAAACTGAAGCGCAGTAAAAAAAAGTTCTATAATTGATTGTAAAGATCAAAAAAGGTCACATAGGTTAGGTTTTAAGCGAATCTACAGAGTGAGTCTATGCTAGCGGTTGAACGTCTCTGTACACCACACCATTTATACATTGTCAGATCATCCTGTAGTCGTTGTCTTATACGATGCGCGTAACAGAGGCCCTAAAGTGGAATTTCGGACACTTCTCTTTTGTTCATGTCAAAGAAATCTCCTATCGATAACCGTTAATAAATTCATTACAAATACCCGATCACGCCATTATTGCAACACGTAAACTATACAGTCGTTCCTTACGTCGTATTATACCCACGCCGCCAATAATCAGTCACCAGTTTCCGCTCTTCAGCTAGCGTCTTTCTTGCTGTTAGCTACTATTCGTAGTAGAATTTCTTACTAAAAGCAAACGTGTCAAGAATATACGTGCTACCTGTAATTGTTTCTACATGCGCGCAGAGCAAGTGGTTGCGAGGCCCCGTTTTTGCCGGCTAACAAAAAATCTGAGTTAGTCCACCTTGTTTTGGTAACCAATGTGGGATAGGTGGATGTATGGCCGAAGTCGCGAACGAGCTGCTTTGACCACGGGCTGAGTGCTTAACGAGCGGAAGCCCTTCGATACCAAGAAGTACGAGAGACTTGCGAAGGAACGGAAATGGCGCCACCGTAAAGCTTTAAGGTAGCGCAATGCAAACATTTTGCCCGGGATGAAGTAGGCTTGCCGTGAGTTTTTCTTGTTTATACATAAGGGTTGCGTCAAATGGGCCCCGTTATAGAAACTAAGTATGGAGCTCGAGTTTTCTTGGGGTCAGTATTCGGAAAACAGCGAGATTAACACCTTCACCTAATTTTGTCAACCTGGTTGGAAGTTGCATTTGCCGGTAGCGGCTCCAGCGAAACGCCTTATTTTCTCGTTAGGTCCGGCTAGACTAAGGGAGTAAAACTTGGACTTTGGGGTAGCACTCCGATTACCTCGAATTTCTGCAACAGCTCGCGGCGTATCAATGTGCGTATGTTTATCAATTCGTCGAAGAAAACCAAGAACACACGTCCCTTTCTACTTTATCGAGAACGGATATGCGAATCCGCTGTGTGAGCACTGGTTTTATTGGAAGAGAACATAGCCGAGATCACTACACGAGTCTCGCCGTGACAAAAAGGTGTAGGTCAATACGACGTAGAGCCTCGATGTGGAAGTTTGTTCGATCGCATTCGAAATCGGAAGCTATGCGACCCAATAAGTGATTTTAGAAACTGGAATTTTATCTGACACACGCACGAGAAGTCGCAAAAAGATCTGGACTGTGTAACAGTGAAGCCGGACCCACTGCGCGTTGGGGGATGCCGACCGTAGGGTGACGACATTCTGCCGAACAATCGCAGCCAAGTTGTAATAGATCAAATAGTATAGCGTAAATATATAAATAAATGCATGACAAAAAAGAATGGATGATTGTATATTTGTCCTTGCCTACCAACCACAAATCCAAGCCGCTTGCTTATATATATATAACTTGTCTTCTCTCTCTTCCTCTTTTACTTTATTTTTTATTGCCGCCGCTACTACACCTCAGAGTATTACTTGCCGCTCTTTCTGAACATAGGGACCTTCTAAAGCCTGCGATAGAGCGAGATCGACCATAAATGGGTGAACTCCGTACACAGCCTGAGGATGGCAAAATCTGCCACGATGTTGTTGGCTTTACAGCTCCTGCTTCCTCGTTGATGATGACGATAATAATGACAGAAAATGTGCAGATTCAATTTTGAGGACCGCGCACCCACAGGGCACCTTTGTGCTACTATTCATGAGTGAAGGGTAGAGCTGAGAACTTCCGATGTCACTGGTGCCACATCGTCGCAGAAAACGGCCGGAAATAAAAGGGACGGATCCGCATTCAAAGCTGAGTCAGCGGTAGAAGCGGCAAAGGCAGTGGTGACGTTTTGCCGTTGGCTACTCTAGTCTGCGAGTAGCACTCACTTGTGTCAAGGAAGAATCCCTCACTCTCAAATCCAGGAGTTTCCCAAAAGCTCAATGCCTTAGCAATGAGGAAAACCCATAAAGCAGGCAGAGATGGACCAAATAGGACGTAGCTGAAGCTGTGGCTTCAACTGCGGCGCATCTCAGGGGTTCGTTTTCTGCCTCGACATTTCTGCCCCGGCCGAATCCATGATCACGATTGTGGGCGACGAAAAGCAAACTCCAGAGACTAAAGCTATGACGATAATAGTAACTTCTGCATTTCGAATGGAAATCTCCAGAGGCAGCAAAATCAATTTGCAACTCACTCTCGTCGCTGTCATCCCATCCTACATAGCACCCGCTTCCCTCCCGTTCTCCCTCGTTCATCCTAGAGTTTCCTCACTCCGACAAGTTCTCATTCGTCAGAGATCTGCTTGTCACCATCCGAGCGCTCTACGTACGCCTCGATTTGGCGCCGCAGATTTCCCATCGTCGGCAAGAGCAGCCGCACATCTGATGACCCGCTTTCCGAAGTGTCGACTCGAGCGGTCCTCGAGCAAAGTCCCGCAAATGTGGCGTCAATCATCGCCCGTTGACTGCTATCGTAGTCGCTTGGAGACGACGGGACACTGAGCGAGAAACGGTGCGGAAATAGTGGGGGAAAAAGTGGAGAGCAGCAGAATCTCAGCAGAGAAAAGAAAGGACAAACATGTAGTGAGGCTTGCCGGCAGGCGGGAGGAAAATTTAGTGGGGCAACATAGGGTAAGGACTCGTCGTACTGTAGCTCGCATCCCTCTTGGCGCGTTGGGCAGGGACGAGTTTGGAGTCGACGAAGAGCGAACGTCGTCATCAGGAGAATAGCCAAATAGTTGTCGCGTGTTAGCTCCTGCAATGCTGCTCTTCTATATAGCCGCCTGTGAGCGCATGGCGCGCGTATCTGTGAGCGTATATGAATAATTGTGTGCGTAACGAGACTAGCGGAAAGCCTCGCTGTTAGAGTAAACCTTTCGCCTGTATTGCCATATAGATTTTCTTCCCTTAAATTTCATTCGATAACCATAGTTATATGGGGAAACGGGATCCCTACAGAATAACACATTGTACGGATGAAGGAGCTGCGGTTTGTGGTATATTGGTGGCGGTAACGAAGTCCGCCACTGTGTTTTAAGGTCATCGTTAGATCGCGGCCACATGTGCATCGACTATGCGTAAGGGCAATTTAAGCGTAAATATACGTCAGCATTTGGTCGTTGAGACGCAGGTTTTAGTGACATAATATTTCAACATGCTGTTGAAAAATTTACACGTGTGCATAGTTAACGAATAGCAACTTTTGAGCAAGCAATTCGAAGTGTTTGGCAACGTAAGGATCTTTCAGCCTTCCTATTAATAACCCCTGATTGGAAAATAAATCGCAGAAAATTCAAGGGCAGAGAACAAAATATGTTTTAATTGAGGTTTTCCCAGGCTGGGGACGAATGCTGTGCTTGTATTGCCGTCAATCGAAACCAATATATCATTAAGAAGTATTTTCCCCGACATGTCGAAACTAGACAAACAACAAAAAACAAAGGTTCCAATCTAGTGCCATCTATTGTTTTTGCTATGCATAAAGAAAGTATGAAGCACTACTGTGAACCCATAAATGAAACGCTATACATTAATTGGTTAAGGGCAAACCTGATGAATAAAACGATGCCAAGGGCAGCTATCGGTGATTTAGTTCATTATTGGGTTAGATATTGCTAGGTTTGGCGTAGTATTATAACGCATCAGCTTCCATTTGAATAGAATCGGAACTGCATAAAGCCTGCATAAAATCGATAGCTGCCAGCTCATCATGAAAAAATCAGACTGTCGGAAGTTCTTTGACATGTCGAAAAGCTCGAATGAACTTTTAGCCCATATAAAATAAAAAAAAAAAAGTCATATTTTAAGTATACTCCATGGAATATGCGTTAGCTGTATCCTTTTTTATTTTTTTTTTTTTACAGATATAAGTCACTACTCTGCGAGCTTCCAGAAGCTGCCTACTCATCAGTTACATGATCATAGTCGATCTCTTGAAAGCTTATCTCAACAAATCGATGTTAGTATTTTTACTCCACCTATCGCTCCCTTTAATAAATATCTTGAGCTTAATCAAATAAGAGACCAATTTTTTCGCGCTTTTTAGCCGACGAAATTTTATGTGCTATATGAATAAATGAAGGACGCAAACGTACGTCTTATCAGGCTCGCCTTACGGAATGGTTCATCAAACCACAAGTAACGAAATATTCCAGTTACACAGTTACCGAAATTCTATGATCTAAGTCTAAGACGCGCCTTTTTGAAGTTACACAAATGGCCACATCAAAATACGAAACATTTAAAAATAACTGCCCTAAAATCTATTACCATTAACGAACATACACACCAATAAGCTTCATACACATTTTACTTAACCCCACGCACCCAAAGTCGTCTGAGACATGCAGCCTTCAAAGAAATGACCCTACTAATATTTTCAGGGCTAGTTGCACAGGAAAATACTCGAAAGTTCACCTATTTCCGAGACATACTTAGAAGGATTGACCAGTTAAGTTAGCTCCGTGGTAAGAAGGTTGAACTAAACACATGAGCGTTTCTTGGAGGAAACAATTGAATCATCGTCTCCCTAAACCCCATCGGGTCATGGCGTCGTCTACTCTTGTTGTCAGCTGATTCCCCTTACTGCAAACGTCCGTGGGGGGTCAGAGCACCAAACATTACCTCCGCGCTATTTGCGAGAAAGGGGTGTATTCATGTACGAGTGGCATCTCCGAACGTGCCTCTACTAACGGAGAGACAAGTCAGCATAAAAGCAATCAGTCGAAAGGTCGTGAACAAATTGAGTTAAATTTAACTGTCTGGCGTGCCGGAGGCGTTGGAGTCGAATCCGCCGCTAAGACGATATCGTGGAAGGACGTATCCTGAGGGTGAAGACGCGTATGCAAAAATTGAAGAAGGACCCGATAGATCAGTCACTTCCACGTGCTCTTCCTCTGCAGAACTAAACTTTTCACTAAAGGAAAACATACGATTTAGACTCCAATCAAATATGTTTTGCGGCCGGTCAATGTAACCATGCCCAACGGTTAAGACATGTATATATATATATATATATATATATATATAAAACTAAGAGTGAAGGCTATTTGACTTACTTGAACTTGTTTGTTTCTATATCTCCTGTGGTTATCGTGTAATAAATGTTGACGGTAAGCGTTATCACTAATTTATTGGTCGACAATAAGAATTACAACGACATATTTGATGCGTAATGGTACAGTACATTATGAAAACTCCCGTCCACTGGAGTCGATTCCTTAAAAAGCAATTAACAGGATCAACCCCGTCACCTCAATTAGGAAAAAGCAGACATTTGGTAGTCGTTTGCACACGAGCCCCTTCACAAATCTGACACCTAAAGATAACTGCGGCAATATTTAATACAAGTATAGCATAGTCACCTATAAGGCGAAGATACTATATATGGTGTCTGATTTAAGCTCTACGTGAGTTTTCCTACATGCTGACCCGCCTTCATGGAAGGATTTGCGACAACCCCGGAATTACTACAGGCGCCAAAATCCTTTTTGTAACTATGGGGCACGAATCTTACCATAATAACAATAACCGTACTAACTATAATGGCGGTGTAGAACTGTGTCACTTTTCCGCGCGATGATGCACTTGATATCAGAAAGAGAAGGGTGGCTGTATTTCCCGCACGTCGAACATCGGAAGGCGTCGCTGAGCAGCAATGCCTTCTGATGTTCTTGGTCTCGGATCGAGTCGACGTGACCATCATCTCAATTGAAGCTTTGCAGTAGTGCCCCCACCCCATCGTGACATAGCGTCGTTCCCACAATTACGAAAGCCCTCTTGCCTGTTCTCAGGATATTTTAGAGCACTTGGCAAACATGTTCATACACAATCAACTGCATAATTACAGTGAGATAACAGAACCGACTCACCTAAGCATAGCCATTATACTTAGGTTTAAGCTACAGGTTAGTCGGGGCTGTACTAACCCAAGTATCAATCCAGGACTAGGAATAGAGCAACGTGTAAACCTGATCAGAGCTAAACCAGGTAACTAGACATGAGGCCCGGTGTCCATTAACAAATTAACTTCTTGAAAGAACTGAATGCCCCTACATTTATTGAATGAACTGCTACATGGGTTTTGTTTTGGTAATCAACTAGTCGGAGTAATTTGAACAATTAATAACATTGTTGACTCAATGAAAGAGCTCAGACTAGAAAAGCAGATACGCGAAAGAACTGACTTGTTATCATTTTTTTTTTACTTTATATCATTTTTATATTATTAACTGACATGTCTTGACCCAAAGCGGACACTCTTGAACCGAAACATATATACTTGTTCATTATACAAATTAACACATTATAGATAATTACTGATATGCATTAGCATGCCTTGCCCTTGTTTTAACAATAACACGAATCATGCGATTCGTTTATTATTGTTAGCGGTCGAAATGCTGAAAATTCGGGTCAACAGCCTGACGGTTTGCGTTGTCTACCCGACCATAGGTGCATAGATCTAATCAATAGCGTCACCTAAATTTTTCGTGGTTCAGATAGTTATAATGTTATTTGTCTCTTCTATTTTACTAACCTGAGCCTTACTTTATGATATGCCCATCCCGCTGCCCACTTGACATGGGAATGTAGCATTAGCCAACAACTGGCCCTGCGTACTCCTTAAACGTTGTAACTAAATGTTATAAAGCTTCGTATCTAATTAACCAATGAGATATTCCGTTAAAGTTCATTAATAGGTTACTTTGTAACATGGTCATGGAATAGATAAACAAAGCTATCAAAAAATAGTCGGAAGAGGATTCCAGCAGCATTTTCATTGTTGTTTGTGTAATTGTGTATCTATAAGTTCGAAGCAGAGAAGTGGGTCGGGGTTAAGTGTACATGTATGAGTAGTTTTTGATTTCTCATTCCGGTTCGATACCGGGACATCTTTCGAACATTTCAGTAATTTGTGAGTTTTCAAAAGCGCGTGCGTCCATTAGCAACAGATGAAGTTAGGCGGTTTTAAAACTTCACAAGAGGTGTACCAATCGGAAACCTCGTCAGCTTTCGTAATCTGATAAATGTTGTTTCCATCCGCCATCCATACGTACACGCGTCTTTTCCTTGTTGGGATAACCTTTCTTTGTAATAGTTTGTTGATAAAATTGAAAGATCTAAATGTCCTTCTCAGTAGTTATTGGTACACACATAGGGTTTGACATTCCGGGATCCTGGCGTCGAAGCTATCGATCAGCTTCTCGTTGGATAGAAAGAAAATTTTATTCTATACAGAATATCTCATTGGTACACCTTCATTGATAAACCATAACTCAGCTTAGCGTTTAGCTAAATGCCACCATTTGACACTGAACCACCCAAATGACGGTCAGTGAAACCTAATGTAGACCACCTGTTACTCGAGGCTTCCTTATTTTACCACTATACACTATGCCATTTTTTATACTACTGTGTGAGCTGATTTCACCCCTCTTTCAGATGCACCTAAACGATAGGTGGATGAAAGTAGATTGTTCCTGCGACACCTGGTCTAATCATTTAAGGCATCAACCAGGTTGTTTCGGATGCAGGGAAGAAGAACGCGCTAGTAGCCATTGCCTGTTTTGTTTGAAGGTAGTGCATCAAACTGTCGAACGCGGTCCTTAACAGTAAAGGTGAATCACGGTTACATCAAATAGATATTCAGCGAACGGCATCACCGACAAACCTTCGGCCGTGTAATGGGAAAACAAAGATTTTCGTCGTAGACCGCAAGCGCGAATCGTTCGCTCGGTGTCTATAATAGCGTAACCCTTATATATTGTTAGTAGGAAGGATCTTGATCCGAGCAGAAAAGGTGACCGATAGATCAAGATAGCTCCCATTTCGTCATTCAAAGTTAACATGCCTTAAAAAGGCCACCGTCCATTAGAAATAGGTTTTATTTAATGAAGTAAACGTCCCCAAACACTAGGCAAGACGCGTTTTCATTGACTAGTTGATCTATCGTGCTGGTTCTATTCGGTAGTTGAAAACGCCGTTGAAACTCTTACTGGTTTAGGCTCTAATCTAACTAATTATTCATTAGTTCTGCACAAAAGAGACATAAATAAACTTGCGCTATTTCGATGTCTTTCACAGGAACGTGCATCTCACTGATCGTCAATAGAAGGGACTGCTACTTTACTACAGAGGATACCTACGATAAAGAACGGTTCTCTCTAATATTGGAGATAACGGTTCAAAGGTCGACGGACTTCAAACAACAACGCCGCAGATTTAACAACCGTTTTATTTGTCTAGAAGCAGATGCGATTCTAATTCAATGGAACAGAATAGGTTCCGCACTCCTAAAGATTATAAAATCATGTAGTTAAAAAGGCCAGCATCTTCTCGTGCACTTTATCGTGCGGCATTTCGTTAAGAGTCCCCTACGAGCGTAAGAGCGAAGGTGATATTCAGTAGCTTTTTATTCAGCAAGAATATAATTGTGCCATGTTATTTGCAAATGTAATAATAACATTAACCCAGTGCCAAAAAACATGTGACTTCAGTAAGTATTGCAGATGTTGGCTGCAGCCCCGCACAAGTATGCTAAAAACCTGGACGTAGAATTTCATGCTCGTAAATGAGGTTTAGACCTTAACCATTAAAGAAAAGGGAAATTAGATGGTATGCGTCCACCACCATAACCAGTCATAAATGCTCGAGACAGATATCTATGGTTAGGGTTGGGCCTGCTGGGCGCGATAGGCAAATGATGATAACCTTACGTATCTTGTAAAAAAGTTCTCTGAAAAGCTACTGGTTTTCCTTAAAGTCAGGCATAACTTAGCGCTGGCTACCGTCTGGTTAAAGGCTCCGGTGAGTGTAAGAAAGAAATGTAGGTCTTCGAGCTATTTGAGAAGTGTTAGTTTATTCCCCAAACAAGTTAACAATACGGCAGCATTACAGAGACAGGCACATTTTTCTAAATTAATTATTTTAATTAATAATTAATTAATTAATTTAATCTTAATAATTAAGATATTAATTAAAATAATTAATATCTTATGATACTTCCTAAACCGATTTCACTGAAAGTGAAGTCGTAGACATTTTAGATGCCACTCCGGCGGGCTACACAGAAACTAAATTTTAAAAACAAGCTATGTTACAGTTATTAATCACTGTTTTCAGTAAGAAATGGTGCTAAGTCTCCCCGAACTTCTCGGTGATCCTAACGGCGAATGCAATGGCAAATCAAGCAATATGTCAAGGCGAGCCAAGCAGTATATAGCACAGCATGCTCTCGGGCAACCCTATCGACAACCTTCTTTCTGTTCAGATCCTTACAAAGCCATGTACAGATAACCTCGGCAATAGTTTCTAAGCGAAAATGGGGCCCAAGCACGTAATTTTCTCCGGGGTATCATCCAGAAGGGAACTTTCGGCATAGTTGGACCCACTTCCATAATCCGCCGAAACCGTCAAGCACAGACATACGTTACGCCGTATCAGCCCCGAGGTGAAATAGTGTGTGTGGTGTTTCTATCGATTGTCGGCTACCTCGTGTGTTGCGTCAGTGAGATTTGTACCGACGATTCCTGTGGCTCCCACGGACGTGGATACGTGCAAGATGATTTGTCTGTGGAAAAAGTTACAGCCGCCGTCGCCGCCACCGTCATGAAAGCACTTTTTCTATGCGAGAGTAGATATACAGCTACGGTAGCTGCTACAATCATAGCAAGTGGAATAAAGAAGTAGAATTCTTTTATACGAAGGATGCCTTTGCTTTTTCACTGCGAATTGCTAATATTTGTAGAACGTAGTACTTATAGCACGTTACCGACTCAGCCATTTTTTCCGCTGTTTTTCTGTGGGTATTGCCTAATTGAATAAAGAAACATAGAAAGGTAAATGATAACATAGAGTGTATACGCATGTCTTAAATACTAACACCTCAGCCGACGTGGAACGACGAAACAAAATTAGACAAATCATTGTAAAGGCTACTAACGTACATATATGTGATGGAGAAAGTAACGTATGCTTATTATTATTTGGCTCCGGCGACCCTTTTTAAATAAACAGTTGAGCAACTGAATCCTCTGAGAGTCACACGGCCGACCGACATCTATCGAGTTCTGCGTTACAATGAGATAGCTAAGGACTAGAGCTAATTCAGGGCCTTAACGCTCTATCCTACTTTAGCCGTTTTACTATTCGGTTTCTGTCAAAAAGGCGGCGCAGTTAACTCGCGCGATTGAGTTGACAGCTGTTTTCAGCAACCCTGTTTCCCCCAAAGACAGCTCAGATAAAAAGAAAAGGTGGAAACAGACAATAAAACGACGTTCAGCCCTGGAGCTGAACCCTGTGACCGCTACAAAAGCAGGTACGTTTTCTACACTAGTAGATGTATGTATTACAATACATACATCAATGACAATACAGTGCAATACAAACAATTATCAATCCACTTTCCCCAAAATACACATCCGTTAACCAGTCTCATGCAATATACTTTGAGCAGCTTAATTTAGGTACGATACTTGCGCCGATAGCAAGTCCCTATCTATATATTTAACTTATTTACTCTATAACTTTATGTTATTTGCTACTCGAGCACAAATTTCTCTCGGATTTCAGAGCCCTCCCTGACTGGCGTATTCACTGACTATGCCTCTCCGCTACGTCGTTCATACCACTGCCATTGCTATCAACTTTCTTCACACGTTGGATTAAGATTCAGTATTCTTGCAAAGGAACTTCGCTGTGGATTTTAGTTTCTGCTCTACAGTCTGCTCTTCGTTGGTTACTAAATTCATTGCCTCGCTACGCTTGCTCACAGTAACTTCATTGATATGCCCCTAATTTCGTCACATTTCTGCTTCCACGTTCCGCATACACTGCCAACGTAAAGGACTCTTGCGTGCGCTGTCGGTCCAACCTGACCTATTCTTTACCAGCTTAGCTGTACCAATTACGAATTCATCCCGATCGGTTTTCCCCATTTGATTTTGGTTTGTATCGTGACTTACGTTCAGTGACAATTTTCATTAAGCATAGCCTTCTATGCCGTATTCTAGCCAAAATCGTACAAGATGTTGCGATCTATCAGAAGCATTAGAGTTACCTTAGACCGCTTCAATCTCGGATTGATAAAGAAGAATCAAAACTCGCTCTTATTGTATAGCTGTACTAAGAGTGACGGCTTTCAGCGCGAAACTTGTGGAAACGGAAGATCCAGACACTGCTCGAACTTTCAACACACCTTGCAACTACTCTTCAGCCACTAACCCAAAAGTATGAACTGCTACTTCCATTTCGGTTGAAAGTGACGCTTAGGAGAGGGGATGCTGGGGAAGTGAAATACCTGGGGGGTTCGTCGATGAAGCCAAACACGGCCTTTACACTTGCTGAATAATAGGACAAGTCTCGTTTAGTCAATGCTAGGCTTTCTTAAGTCGTTGTCCCGCTTTGCCTCTTGCTACCTCATGCCTACAGTGCAACGTTCAAGGTTAAAGAGGGTTCAAGGCAGAGGTTTGGTGAAGCGTTCTTTTTCGGTTCAAATTAATTCCAAGCTGAGTGACACCCGTGGTCGGCATCGATCGCATACGGCGGCCGATGCCTGGGCGACGACTTGCAAATCGCTCAGGTTGAATCGAGCCCGCTCTTTTTGACCACCTCTGTGCCGTTTGCAACGCTTGACCACCTTTACTCTGAGACAGTAAGCATTGGTAAGGCTGCCTAGGCCTTCAAACAAAATATTTTGCATGCAGTACAACCCTGGTTGGTTACGAGTACCGTGAAAGTCGGTGTAGAACTGCTCACCAATAGTTTCTGTCAGAAGCGTTCATGAAAATCGAAGATCGCTCGTAGACTCAAGATACAACAGAGGTTCACTTTCGTAGGAATCCTTAGCATCGAAAGGAGTATAGTAAAGCTTCTTCCCATTTTATGTCGGTCAATCTGACATCTTCAAAAAAAACTTTTGCGGAGTGGACGAACACAACGAAGTAGGGAAAGCTTTTTTAAAATCATTTATTTATTATTTACTCACAGTTAGAGACAATGTTAGTCTCAGCAATGTTTTGAAATTGACAATTGAAAACAGCTTGGTTCCGTTGTTGGTTATCACTTGAATCCGTTGATTACAGCTTTTTTTTTTAAATTTTTTTTGTAAAACCAATAGCTATTATGAATGGAATACAGGATTAGGTTTGATTGCAAGGTTAGATCCATGAGTGTCCTGTCGACTGCTTGTCCGGTTACAGCCTTCTACAGATGTGAACAAGTTGGCCTGGTGACTCATAATATATCTAGTAGATTTTTAGACGTACTCATATCATCTTATACTATTTATTTTTTTCTTATAAGAATACTTCTATTATCAGTTGAGCATGATACGAGTTGCAGCATTAACAGACTGATTGGACAACAACAAATCTGTATCAAACGCCATCTTAAAGGGGCCTGACATGTGTAAGCAACAAGGTAACCAATGAAAGAACAAAAATCCTATTGAACGTATTCAGTAGAACAATAATTATGACGTAATTGAGAATTATGTAGTTCTTATTGAACTTCGTACTCAGTAATTATATGTACTGTATGTATATTGTCAGTATGTAGGGAAAACTCATCGTTCACTACTGTGATAATGAAACTTTCTTTTATGATGAGTTACCGTCATTTAAATAAATATGTTCACACAGTAAAACGTAATGCTTGAGAACGACGTGGTAGGCGGCTTATTTTAATCCCTCGCAGAATTTATTCGAGCTCGACCTAGGTGAGAACTACCTATAAGCCCCACGTTAACAATTCACCCATCGCCGTGTCTCTATGACCTCGTTGTCGTTTCTTCAGCTGCCCATCACGACCGTCGTCGTTTAGAAGATACCGCCAGTCTGATATTTCCGGAAACAGATCGTATATAATGACGCCTTGCTATTGAATCAACTAGTTCTTTCTGAAAGCTTCAGTATATCAATACGCTAATATCATTTGGAATTATATTATATTGCTGGCATATAGCAACCTGCAACGGTTAGTCGATGGTTCCTAGGGCCCTGATTCAAAAGTTGACACCTGAATTCAGAGATCAGTCCAATAGCTGGCTTACTTACGTCATTTGTTGACATTAACGTCTTAGTTATATATACATCATTCAATGCAAAAAGACATGTCATAGTATATATTGAAAGCTGGTTATATATAGGCCATCAGAGTATCAAATATATTAGCTAACTAACGATTCTGGCACGATTGAATTAATTTATGCTGATAGCCATTTTTTATGCTAACACAGTGAGCTGAGCTTGATTCTATTGATAGCTAGGTAGCGCGAACATCAGGGGATTTGTACTAGCGTTTTCCACGTTAAAAAGCACTGGACTAAAAAAAAACTGGACTCCTCTTTTATCTTTATTCCCTGAACAAGGCTAGCCTACGCTTAAAGGAACCACTTCCTCTTTGTTAAATGTGGAAGCTATCCAACGTCCGACAATGCCATATTAACGGAAGCCCTTTACGATGGATTTCCTTCTGAGCAGTTAATTCCAGGGAGATCTGCCTTAAACGATCGCCGACAGAAGTGTTCAGCAAGGACCTAATATTCCTTACCTGTGCGTTTCTAAATACCGCATGTGTTCCTTTCGGATCTAGTGCCCGCTAACCCTTTACAACTGACACATCCTAAAGTTTCTAAAAGTTGCCAAGGGAACGTTAGGCATAGGATCGAGGCTTACCCGCATCTCCTAATGGAACGGATTAAAGCGATAGAAGCCTACAAAGCATACAATGACTACAGCTTTCCTCCTGCCTCTTATCCAGAACAGCTTGTTATTACAAACACCGTTTCATTGAAAAATGTTATTACATTTTACATATACCTGCGAGGAATGAGCGGAAGCGTGTAATCCTATTTGTTCGACCGTTAATATCGGTCCGTAGGTCACGAAGACGCTCGGAACTTTACTATAATAGGTCCTTTAAAATGAACCATTTTTGTCGAGAGGATGTCCTATGACACAGTTTTTTGAATGTTGCGATCTTCGCTATTTTATTTATCCGCAGATACCTACTCCCCCTTTTGTAGGAGAAGGAAAAGCATAGTGAAATGTGTGGTACGTTTATCACGAGACCGATTATTATGCAGCTAAGTTACTACGTGAGCAAACCCAGAGTCAGCCCAGTTTAGCAAGGACGGTTCCAGTTTGATTAGGCTTCCAAACATTGCAGGAAATAAAGAGAGAGCTGGGTTATTTCCTTGGAAGCTGGTGCGAAGATTAAATCTGTTGTACTACCTAAAGGGGAAGAGAAGGCAGGGTTTTTGGTAGATCGCCTACTAAATGAAAGAAGATTATATTGGCAAAGATTTCATTGTTGCTATTTATTTACCTAGTTTTTGTTTTTGGCCTGTATTAAGATAATGGTTGTTAGCCAACGCGTTAGAGTAAGAAGCAAACCTTTTAATGTCATTATGTCCACGACGATGCTTGGATTGTTAGACAGATATGTCTAAACAACATTTTTCGATATCTTTAATAAAAATCGTATCTATTGTTTGTCGCAATAAACTGTTGTTATACCTCTTGGGAGCTAGATTTTAAAAATATTCTTGTACTTTAAATTTCGCCGCATACTGCTGATATGACTTGACCTTTTTAGATGCTACAATTTAATTTCTATTATTACATGTTTTATTATATTATTATTGATATCAGAGGTGTTTATAGGTTATCATCAGTAGGCTATGTATCTAACTGTTTGACGTACCCTAAGAGAAATACGTTCTCCAGTGGATCATAGAATTTATTAATGAAACAAGATTCAATTTTAGGTCATACAAGGAACCAGTTAGGTTTTAAACACAGGTGGTATACCTGTTTGACACTTAAGGACTTGCACAGGAATAATTAACATACCAGTAGGCTGCGAGGGAAAAAAGACACTACAGATAATTAGATACGCTTTTATATGGCATGTAGTTACGTAAAAAATTGTACAGCTGAAGCAATTTTATTACTTACTGCATGTATTTTCTAACTTACCTGTATTTAAATATAATCTGCTAGTTAGTCTAGTTTCTTACTTGAGTATATTTAGATACCTATATAGCTGTGCGTATGCTCATACTCGGCGTTGTTATTCTTTGTTAATTTCTGTTACCTGGTGATCGTAGATAGTGACCATTGTGAGCTTCAACGTTGTATTCGTATGGCTTCTAGTTATACATTCTCTTGCATGCCTGTTATATAGATATGTTTTAAAAGATCTTTTAGCGCTTTACCACTTCTGCAAACCTCTACTCACCGAAAAAGTTCTAGTGAAAAGCCCCGCTCGCAGGCAATCCTTTGAGCTATGGTCAAATCACCGAGGTGACGATTTCGCACGGTCGCTTATTTTCTTACATTGCACCATTCAGCGTGTTCACTGAAGCGAGCTGTTAATAGCCTTCCTCTCTGATCTCAGTCGGATCTGCTCCAGCTTCTATTTTTCGACTGCTGCGAACCCTCATGTTTCAAGGACTTGGGTCTTCCTGCCCGCTATTTTCTTGCCCCCGCCTTTGTCCGACCAGGGGCGATGATCCGATCCCACGCGGACGGTCAAAGCACCGAATGAACCGATCGGCCCAATAAAAAGGTGACGAATTGTGCCCAAGCAAACACAGTCTAGGAGTGTAACGTGGGGTATTAAAAGTAAAAATGTTACCAAAAGCAAGGAATTTTGTAATTGATGGCATTGTTGCAGAAGATAGCATTCTAGAGAGATCCGCTCTCAATATCTATTTAGGTTATCGTTTTGGCGTAGATATAAACATTCCTCTCCAGAGATGTGAGCTCCGCATCGGTCAGACCGTGTTTGTGTGATTATGTGAATTATCGAACTTTTATAGTATGCAAACTTCATAAGAACATATACAAATACAGATACATATTATCGCACTTGCTTGACAATATCATGTTAAAAATCGTGCAGTTGTGCCTACACCTGTGCATACGGGTGTATTGTTTTCGAAATTATTCTATTAGTCAGATTTACCGAAAAATCTAAATGTTGCGACGCTACCTCGAGGTCTGAGCAGCCCTCGCATTTAAGCAAAAAAGTTTTCCACTTTCCATTATATCTCATTTTTCACTAAAGTTCTTTGAAGCTTATTTTTTCTTCATTGCAAAAATAAAAGTGTACTCACCTGTTCATAATGCCTCATATGCTCTTGTATTACTATGCAGATTCCGGTAGGCAGTGACCGATATCGAATTACCTGCTTGTCCTGTTTGTTCTAGATATTCTTGAAAAAATTCTAAGGCAATTTCTTGAATGCCAAAGAATAACCTATAACGAATTCTGCAAAACTGGCATTGAATCCACATTAGATTTTAGAACAGTTTCTAAAAATTATCTGCCTTCGAGAGAGAAGTTTTTTTAAAAATTATCCAGGGACCCTATATAAATCATTATGCCGACCATTTAGCATGCAAAAATTATACATTTTTTAAATATTTTCTGTAAAACTGAACGAGGTAATTATTTCTATGTGCATTGATATAGCCGTCTTATGAAATCAGAGAAAAGGGTTTATTGCCTTCCTATAGCTAAAAAAATTATTTCGAGGCTTCAAAGACCTAGGTAGCGCCTAAAAAATCGGCGTAACGTCGAACTCCACGAACCTGTCGGGTCTCTCTATACGATCTTTTTTCGGCAGATCTGAGGTTCTTGACACAATGAGAACAAATGGATGAATTCTTAAACAGAAGCCCAATAATATTACGGTACATATTACGGTATCTAATAGGCACATCTACGATTAGCGCTAATCAATCGTGTTGGAGGAGTTGTTTTATCTATTAAATTAATCGAAATGTAGCAACGATTTTTGGTTACTCTCTCACTTTGATAATATTTCGGTGACTGATAATGGCATATATCGTGACGCTCTACTGGAGGCTCTGTGTTCAGCCAGAACTGCTTCGAACCAGTGTTGAAAGAAAATCATTGACAGGTGAAGCTACATATCTCAGCAATAATCACTAAACCCAGGAAAAAAAACCTGATTTAGTACTATATCTATGAGAAACAATGCAGTACATTGCTACAGATGAACACTCGAGTAAACGCTTTTCAAAAGGCAATTAAAATTTGTAACGTCCTCGGCGTTTTCTGGGAATCGACATCTTCAGCTTGTTCATATTCAGACGTCTCAGTAGGTCTACACTAAATGCATATGCTAGCACATATTATACCTTGTACTAGTTAGACTCATACGAACGTGCGATTGGCCACGGCTAGCCAAACTTGCTTGAGCGAAAACGAGTGCAGACTCAACAAGGAACGAGTTAGTATTGTACAGGCCTGCTCCCTTTGCGTTTAGGTGGTAAGGGCCTAGTAATTAGGGCGCAGAACTTTTAGCCGTGGATGAATCCGTTGATCAAGCTAGCTTCAACAGTAATACGGCTTTACCGCGGATCATTACCAGTCTTATTACAACTATCAAATCTATTGACGGAAGTAGAAACACACAGAGAAATATGTTAGATTTAATAGGCACCTACTGCTGCAATCCTATATGAAAAAGATCATCATCCGCGTCGTGTTTTCTTTTCCTCTCCTCTTGTTGCACACATTATGCTAAAACGCAGCTTGTGGTCAGAGTTAGTCTGTATGTAAAGGGCAATTATTTTTGCCTGCAGTGGCACGACCTTCGATGGAATTCTATGAAGAGAAAATAACAAAAGCTTGTTGTCTGCATTGAACCCTACCTTGAACCCTGCATTGAACCTACGTGCCGATCTTTTATGCCCGGTACTGCCGTTAGGCACTGCTTCCGTCGGCTAGCCTCCAACAAGGAGCGTCAAGCAACTTAACGTATCGTAGGTTAAGTGCCAAGCACCTTCTCATTATCCCTTCACAAGGACAGATCGAGCTCTATTGAACGCTGGCGGACCTCAACATCTCTAGCACTGCGCATTCACGTCCATTTAGTTCTTAGGCGACGACAACGTCGAACCCCACAAGCGAGTAACGTGCCCGTGAATCAACAAAGACTATCATTGCAGTTGCTATTCGTACCCTCCGCCGCACACTTTCTCCCAGTAACCAAAACCCTTTCAAACTGTATGGCGTTGCTACACATGTGGTGCCGTATAGAAGAACATGTTGATCAAGTGACCTTGTGCCTGTATCCAGTGCTTACCATACATGTAGAACAAACGCTTTCTGCAGTCATGTGGTGCAGCCAAACACTTCAGTCGGCAAAAGCTGGACAAGAAAACCGCACGTCTCTGGTAAGTCGACGGAGCAGCGCCTTTAACAAAAGCAGCTGCTAATGCTAACATGTACAAGTGATGGACAGACAGCAGCAAATTGGCTTCGGACAACTTGATGCGAAAAAGTTTAGTGGTGCGTACAGCTCGTGTAGGGAATTGTTAGCCCAAACAAGCAAGCAGTTGCTATTGGAAGGGTGCGGATCTACTCTGATATATACGTGCGAGGATTTAATAAAAGCGTAGTACCAGCCAGCGATCCACGTCGCATTACGCTTATCTTGGAACCGATTCTTTCGCAACGTGAGTACTCGTTAATTGACAACAGGCTGGTCCTGAGACGGTATTGCGCATGGTGGTTGTTGTTACATTTTCAGTTTTGCAGCCACTAAATTGGGGTGTCTAATCTTCGAGCCAAAATATAGTACCTCTTTCTGTTATTTATGGCCCCGATGCGGTGCTTTGCCTTAGATTTACGAAACTGAGGATTTTCTAGCGCAGGCTCGGCTTGAAAGATATATACTATATTCAGATATCAGGCCAATTGTGGGTAGGTCTCGCGTGTAAAACTCAAACTAAAGTTTGAACGTGTGTCAGAACTCTTGAAAGGCAATTGTCCCTTAAGTTGCACACACACAAATTCAACACGCGGCAAGTCTGCAGTACCGGATCGGCCAAGTAGTTTCACCAACAGCGGTATATGTTGCACATATAAGTGGACTTACGCATGGATGCTTAGTGGGATCACATCACTAACAATAACCATTGTAAGATACAGTGAGCATATTTTGGAATCGAAATTTATCAGTCAGATTACAAGATCCATGTTGAAATATCATTCAGCCATGATAAAATGAGCACGTTTATCGTTGTGTTTAAACAGCACCTTTTCAGATTTACCTTATCACTAAATGAAATCCCCGGTGTGACAATTTAGCAATATTACATTTGATGCAAGGGACTACGATGTTACTTTGATCATTCCCCAAATCTATTTTGCAAGCAATTTTCGTCCTAAATTTTTACAAAACAAGTGCATATTATCCATTAAGCAAATACAGTCACCCTTACAACCACCTCCTCTTCTCTCGCTGTGTACGAAGACGTTTGTACAATGATACGGCAGGTCTCTCAATCAATGCATTGATGTAAATGGTTAACTCACTCGACAAAACCTAGGAACCACAGCCGCGGCGGTGCCACAGCTTCGGCTGGTTGAGTACAAGGGCCCGAGAGACTTTCACAGTTGGTGCCTACCATAACACATTGTATTCGGCGACCCGAAAAAACAGCTCCTTCTCTCAAACCCGTTTTCTCCGTCCTGAAAAGACGTTCATCCCTCGCCTGACTGGTCGCTGGGCTCCGGCTGACCAGTTTTCCGAAAAACAAATAGCCAAATAACACTATTGTACAAAGGGACAAGGAAAACAATTAAGTGCCGCTTCTAAGTAGAGCACCAGCCTCGTGTAAGGAAAACTGCACAAAAGGGCAGACGGACCTTAGGTCTAGGAGGAATGAAATACTAGTAGCGATAATAAGACGAAAAAAAAAGTACTTCGGTGCATGTCACTTCGTGACGGAGGAGTGGTGAAGCGCTGGTTGCACGAAGGGGCAAAATTCTAATTCAGAAAAAACGCAGCACCTAGGCGCGCTAGCAGAAAAAAGGAGGGCTTCTGAGGGTCTTTTTTCAGCCCCGAGGCCGGTCCCAGTTACGGACCCAAGTTGTTTTTGCATTTAAATGACTTACAGGCCAAGCCGCAGCAGCGTCTACACCCCCTTCTTTACTTGTGAGGTACCGTGCAGATTAAAGGCAGTCTTCTTCGTCTAGGATTAAGGAGACAAATAGTTTTTTCACGAGGTCCTAGAGCCTCAATGGGTCCAAATAGCAGGAAACAATTTGGAAGCCCTTAAATGCAGTGCGTTCACTGAAATTAATGAGACAGAACAAAGAACCCATGAAGTTTTATTGTTCGATTCATTCGAAGATCTTCCGGCGTATATGCCTTGGATACAAGGGCAAAATATAGTTAAAAAAATGTCATTAGACATCAAATGATGATGAGTAGAATTATAGTACAGGAGGTACCGTAGGGCATATGAACTGAGAGTACGGTAGAACCTGCAATGACTGGGCCAAAGCTGGTTTTATTATAAATAAAGTCTACCGGTTATAAATTACTGTTTTTTACTGATTATAAAAAACTGTTTTTTACTTTATTATCGGTACTTTATTAACATACCGTGAAGTGAGACAGGTTTATGATAATATAAACTGATTCATAATATTGTTAGATATGTTGCTGGATTAACTATTAGAAAATTAGCAGGGGTTGATTGTCGACTATGTTTCATAGGGTGTATATATATATATACGTTTAAGCCTGGTTAATTTACACCAGCCTCAGCCTCATAGCTCACGTTGCATTGAATGCAAAAAAGAATTCCTTATATCGTTGTCGGATATCTTCCTCAGTGTGAAGAAGTCCTTGGAACCTACTCAAACAGAAGGAAAAGCCGGGATAGGTTTATTTAGCTTTTCTCTAAAAAACCTATCAAACTACATGCAATAATGATTATAAATTGAACTTTACTTTAGCGCAATGCTATTAACTAATTATGAACGTATTTAACTAACAGATTAAACCTAGAAGAAGAGAGTTACATATTACTAGTTAGTCACTTGTTGTAATAACTAATCAACGTTCTTCTCTATATTTGCAAATTATCTGTAAAGATCATTAATATCCCATCCATCTCTCCATTAATATCTTCCTGCTGATTCGTGATGAGAACCACCGATCGTATCACACTTAAATGAACATCTTTGCCTGCTTGACCCAACCTACCGCGTATCCTATAACGCAATCCAGTGATCCTACAAAGCCCCTTATGTACCGTAGGCAAATGTGTAGGCAAAAACACAGGGTGCCCTGTTACTTCCAAATCGAAAATTGTTTTCGAAGCTTTTCTGCCATCTGATTGCCATTCATTTTACATAGTTCTGCTAAACGAGCCCCTGGATTCGAACGGTTGGTTAGCGGCCTTCAATGGGAAATCATCATTTTTCTTGCAGGCGTTAATGCATCGTCTGCACGTTTAGCACTAGCACATACATCTGTTTACGTTTTGTTCTTTGATAAGGGCCTGCCTCTATGTGCTGTGGTACGATACAGAAGATTGGCTGTGAAATAAATGTGCCATTACTACGCCATTGGCATCACGAGTTCCGGTTACGGATAGATGGGCCGCAACTGATGGAGAGGAAAGTACATGGCATTATACTTCGACGGCAACTTGAATCCCTAGATCTATAGTTAGAGGTACACCTATACATCGGGTACCCTATTCTGATCTCGAGTTAGACGCGCCGATCAGCCATCAGTGACTACGTCAGTATAGTCAGGAAAACAAAGCTAAGATTTGGAGAACTAGCAGCAGATTTGCAGGTCCCAACTAGGGTTATTTAGAAGTCCGGCAGAGCGAAACGGGGGCCTAGTCTATAACACACCGGCTGCGAAAGCCATACGACGTTATTTGTTTCGCCGACCTGTACTGACGGCGGTGGAACAACTACGTCATGTTTTTGCCTAATGGAAGTTGCCTATTAGCAACGAAAAATGGCCGAACCACGCGTCTCGATGATGGCATCGACAACTACAGGGGGTACTGGTAAGCATTGTCAAAGCAAAAGCAACAGAGTAAAAGCCGCTGGACTGCACAGTATCATTTATTGTCCACAGAAACTGCAATGGCTACACGAATCGTTGACACAGACCCTCGATAGGCCTACAAGTGGGTGTTAGTTATGGGGTTGCTATTTAGCTGGATCTAAAAATTGGTTTTGGGTAACTGGTCGCAGTTTACGGTTTTGAATTCGGTTCAATCTACAGAGAACATTAAATCGGCTAAAAGAAGGCAATGGGTTTTGATTTCAAAATATGAAAGGCTACACGATTGTGAGAATAACTTGCTTTAAATACAATGTTTTACAGACAAACAAAATTAATAATGAAACGGGTTAAATGAATATTTTTAAAAAGCGTGCTTCATTACATCTGCCTGTGGCTTGGAATATCGACGTACATATAAAGTGGTAAATTTATTAGAACGACTCCCATATATCAGCCCATAGTAACACAAAGTAAACAATTCTGTTTTCCCAAGCAAGATCTTCCGCTTTACCCCATGTTTGCGATTATTTGATTTCATAATGCTGCAGCCCGTACACCAGTGCCAGTCCAGCGCTAATTGTGTACTTTACCAAGCATTCGCCTAGGTACTGAAGGTGCCTTTGGCACCCTCTGTAAGTGGAAAGAGAAAGCTGTCGATTTCGAGACCTTCAGTTTTCTTCTATGTTGTTTCTACCAATAAGCTGCCATTCGTTCGAAATAAGTTACGTTCGGCAACAGAATTAAACCTAATCTAACTTCATAAGAGCATAATTTAAGTTGAAAAAAAATCATAATTCGCACAGGTCGAAAACTTTACGGAAAAGCCACTAGTGCCATTATCGGTATAATAAGCATATGAAATAATATCATATACAACAATTCGACAGCATTCCTATGCGAGTCGGATCTGCGACGACCCCCGATAAGCTTCCATCTCTGCAACTGCAGGGTCCCAAACGATATCTGCAATCGCTCTCACAATCCACCTATCCCAGACAGAATCCTACCCCAATCAAACCTATCGGTTAAAGACATAGCCTCTGCAGTAATCTAATTATAATTATACCTATCTCAGCAATGGCATGTGGGGTCGGCACCTCACACGCGATGCGAAAGCCTCTGCAAATTTATCTTTTCTTCGGCTCTTCGTTAGAGCGTTGGCGCTGACCCACTTCCCAACGTTCATCAACGTAAGCTTCTCCTGCGGGGGCGGAAATTCTATTTGCTTGTCTGCCGCAAACACGCATATATTAAAAGTAAAAACTATTTATACAAACTAAATGTTTTTTCTTTTTTTTTGTTTTTCGATTTATCTTCAACTAGTACACACTCTAATTGAATACTGATAACTATGACAATAACAATTACTATTACTAGTGACTTTGTATTAGTTCGACCCACTCGCTTGTTGATGGACTCACGTTGAACGTTTTCAATTAGGTTCGGTAAGCATTTCATCCATGAACTATGTTTAGTGGGTTCGCCGAAAACATCTCTTAAGAAACACTTGTTTCGACCAAGTCGTTTTTATGTACAGTCACTTCTGTCGAATCTATATCTTACTGTAACA
Source organism: Varroa jacobsoni (assembly GCF_002532875.2). Classification (NCBI taxonomy): domain Eukaryota; kingdom Metazoa; phylum Arthropoda; class Arachnida; order Mesostigmata; family Varroidae; genus Varroa; species Varroa jacobsoni. The sequence continues at coordinate 8,947 of NW_019213790.1, read as the reverse complement.
CAATTGTTGCTTCTATCCATCTGAATTCGGTCTACTAAACTGTTGTACAAGTGTATACCCATTTCATTAATATGTTATACAATAAAATCTGACGGTCTAAAATTAAATAGGATAACATATATAATAAATAGGCTACAATATCGTTTGTTAGTGAAGTCATAGGCTGAATCGACATCATTCATCGCCAGACGCTTCACAGAGACACACTCTGACGCTTCATTAAAACCATTACAGAGGAGTCTCTTTGAAACGGACCGTAATTTATGTATGAAGAAGATAAGTATGTCAGCTTAACGGGCTTTGCATTTATTTTTGGCCTCTATTGGGAGACTGTTATAGGTATGGCACAACGTATGCATATTCCCACATGGCAAAAAGCTATCTGGTTTACCTTAGGGTAGTTCTAAAGGACTGAGTATTCAACCAAGCCGGATTGACTGCGGGAAAGCCACTTACCGTTTATGATTTTTACTAATGTATGATAAAATGGAGTTGAGTGAAGTGGAAGCTAACGAAGCGCGGCAATTTCGTTAACGACTAAAAACGGAATATCATCCTCTTCCTCAAATAGAGCGTGACCCTTTTTTTCTTTGCTCTAACGTTGGCTTTGATGGAGGCACTTATATCTGATTTTGTGTATTCGATAGTCGGCATTTATATACAGGGTCAAAAGTGCAGTGTCAACTGCTCCGTAGAAATTCCCCTTGTCGAGCAGTTAGTCGCCTTGTTACAGCTTTCCAAAAGGATTTACTTTTTATGAGAGTTAGTGTCGTTGATAGACGAGTTGTGTTTTCGTCGGGTAATTATGGTGGTTGGCTTACGTTACCAACGCGATATGACCTGCACCAGGGGATCTATACAAGTATCAAACTCCAATCTCGAAACCACGTTTCTCACCCGTCAAGCAGAGACGTTCAGGTCGCATGTGTAGCCTTCTTTAACAAAACACGTTGGCAACACGGCTGTCGCACTAGAGACAATAAGAGATTATCGGCAAAGAAACCATTAGTCATTTCGGTGGCCATCAGGACAATGGGTTGTTTGCTTGTCACACTGGTATTCTCTATCCTGCGTCCACATACTTATAGCCACTTCCCCATTTCCCCTATTTAATGAAAACGTAACCAATCGGTTCTGTCCGTACTGACGCAGCACTCGCCCCACCATCAACCTATAACGCTCCGTTCTCCATTGATTAATTATGCCATTTTTCTCCTTGAATATTTCCTACATGACACATGACTTACATACTATCGCATTTTACAAGCCGCTCGCGAAATGGTGAGGCTTTTGTAATAGCTATGACACGTACATTAATTCATCATAACATAATATACCGCGATGACAGAGATATCTTGTGTCCTGCAAAGGAAAAACTGTAGCCTACTTCAACTTGCTAAAGGGTCTCTCAGGCGCCACGAGCGGTACGCGGAGTTGGGTCTCTTTACGACAGGTCTGATGGTGAAATAGGCAGCGACCGTAGTTGAAATTACGTTTTTAACAACAAGCATATGAATGGCCGGAGCGCCACATCATTACACCTGTGACTGTCAGGAACGATCAAAATTCGTTAGCGGGTATCCGAACAAGCGAGTACCACGGTGATAAGATACAGACTGCTATTATTGCTGATACTTCTGCTTTTTGGTAGAAAAGGCCCGCAGGACCAAAGGCGTTGGTAGGGCACAGTCCTTCGATGCGCTTGAAGGAGAGGAGGTCCGCAGGGCGCGGAACCAACCACGAATGGAGTAGTCATTTTAGTGTACTTGTACATCTTGTGGGGTATGGCGTAGCTGGAACTAGGCACCAGAGTAGCCTAGATGGAACATGAAGGACTGCCCTGCGGTCCACAAGATCTAGTAATAGTGCATGACAGCCAAAGTCATAAGAGACTACTGAGACGGGAAATCCGATGGCAAGCCGGTATGTTAGGCAATCCACTACCACAAATAATTGCTCAGCATTTCCCATTTTACTACTTCGTTTCGCAGACTGGGCTGTCTGCTGATCTGAACGAACGAAGAAGCTCAGGGACGAACACCAGGGAACATGAACCAACTGAAACAGGCGTAAGGATGGAATAATGCTGTACAGGTACAACATAAATTGGCATTAATACGGACAAGTGTGATAGCAGCAAGAATAAATATGGAACAATGCCGTTATCCTGGGCGCTAGTCAGCTTTCATAACAGAAATCAGGAGAAAGTAGAAAAAAGTGCATGGGTAAGAGGATGCTCAGCAAAGGATGCTTTCAAAGGTTAATTTTCTTTTTTATAAATTACAGGCTTAACACGGATAGGTAGTGTCCCCGTAAACTACGGATTTTCGTTGGACTGACGCAGCTGTTGAAGAGGCTGTGCACTAGACATTCGTAAAATTGAATCTCCAAAAAGAGACCTGAAAGAGTCTGAAAAGCAGACGTTTCTCCAAAAAAGAACACTATCGTTATGATAATAAAGGTTGTACACGCCCGTCCATGGGTCCTGATTGGTACACTCACTTGAATTTATTTAATACAGGTTGTTTTTTTTCGACTGTCGATAACATATTGGTGAAAATTTTTGAAATTAATGAAAAAATTGCAATGAAAATGCTCAGGTAGTAACTATTTTACGCCGGCTACGCTCTTAGTGAGCAATTTCTAAACGTATATGATATGCGTTGACTTGTAATGATTAATAGTTGTTATCGTTATTGGAGTTCGTAAGATATCGACAGATCTCTTCGACATTTTAACGTCCAGTGCCAGGACAAACCACGAAAGGCGACGCATTTATCTGAACAAGGCTTACTTTAATTCGTTGAATTGGAAATTACAAACCAAAAAACAAATCTCAATATTTAGATTGCGACACAGTTATTCATTTTATCTAGCGTTTATATACGTGACCTAAATAACTTACGAACTGCAGTTATTTCATACGAAAGACTAGGTTTGTCAAGGATGACCTTCGATACTTCCTTCAATAGTGGAAATGAACAACGTCGATCTTGTCTTATTAAACCAGTTTGTATATAAGTACAGCAAATACGCGTCAGCAGACTTACTGGACTTACCTTGCAGATGCGTAGCCTTAACTTACATAGCCAAGACCTGCATGTCAGGAGGTCACACATAAGTTCGACTAACATCTGAACACAGGATCAGTCGCGTCTGTGCAATTGATCGAACCCTCTTTTGCTCCCAGCAGAGTATGTCACAGTAGAATAATTGCACCTCACCACCGCTGGTCGGTGACCAGACAGCTTCTCCAGTTCCCGGCAAGAAAATAAAAAAAAGCATTTTTACGTTTGACATTTTGACTGGGCTCGTGTCCCATTAGTGCTCACTATGTAACTTCACTAGATTCCTGTACCCCCTCTACTAAGCGAGTCAACATATGACTCTTGCGGGAATTCTTTTTGCGGGAAAAACGTAACGTCCGAGCGGACGTTCAGTAGTTCGGCTAATAACGGGCGGTAATGAGCGCCCCGCACAACCTTCGATCTGCCCAACTTCAGGCATAAGGGGAAAAGGAAACGTAGGTAGATGATCTTCATAACACTTGAAAAATGTTTCCTTTGGCTGTGTAAACCAGAAAACATTAGTATCGTCGAGAACTATACGGTGGATACAATTAAAGGAATTGATGTCTTTTAACTTGGAGAGTACTTGTTTTTTAATACGTATTTACTACACGGCTAAATTATTCAAAACAGAATGGTACCGTAGATGTTTTGTTCAATCTCTATAGTTAATTGTTTTTTGAACATAAATTTCATTTACTATTGTCTTTTCGAAGCATAAACAATGAATTTTGAAACTATTAGTTTAGGATTTACTTTGCATAAGGTTTTAGCTCTTGCAAGCTAACATCGATTATACTACCAATAGGCCATATTTAGTATTTTTTTTTGTCTTGCTACTAGCATATTAACGTAAGCTTAGTCTTCCTGCTCAGTCTGACTGATTTCATTGTTAGTTCAGTGTGCCCTACGGCCTGTGTTGTTCCATAGTTAGAGCCTGCGTTTGATTAGTTGAAAAAGAAAACCAACTAACTTTAAAAACTCGACACTTTAAAAACTGTCCCCGGTTCCGAAGACCCCCCCGCGAGTGAACGCATATTAGTGATAGTGTAGCTTAGAACGGTCGACTTATTTTGAAAAAAATGAATTACAATAAACCTTAAACAATGGTTTCAAAAATATCACTAGCCGAAGCAGGCATTAGACTAAGAGAGACCGAATGTTCCCCGGCAGGTGATGTTTTGGTTTACGATGATCCGGTAGGATCAGGTATATTTGTAACAATAACTTGCTTAGCGTTACCAAAGATATAACAGTACGTTTCTTGCTAGTCAGAGTAATGGGTGTTAGATCTTTGAAACTACTTTGACTAACTACCAAAGTAATTGGTAATTCTGAGTTCCTTTTTATATGATTATAAGCAGAGTTTTTATTTACCTTTTTTCTTATAAACATCAATTGTGTTCGGAAACTTACTTGAATGTTTGCTAAAGAAAACACTATGTGACTAATTATATGAAAAACATTGAAATATAAAAACAACCCACACATCGTCGGGCTGAGGAACATTGATCCCTGCGAAAAGTTCCGAGCAATTACACTCAACGTTTGTCGACCGCCTCTTGAGATATAAACCAACAAAGAGGCCAATGTTTGTGTCTCCGAAATGCAGCGTAATTTGCAAAGTTGCAAATTTGCAAAACACTAAATGAGATCTATCGACTCATCAAACGCAAACGTATAAGCGTATGTATGTGCGTGTCTTTAGACAAGAGTAGTGTGCAAAGACCAGGCGACAAAAAAGAGAAAAAAACAAGTTTTTTTGTGAGAGGTCTAGAACCAGAACAAAGATGGCAGATTTAGGGCTCATGCTTATCCTGGGGCTTAAGGCCTTCGAGCGTTCGAGAATCTGCTTGAGCGTAGAAAAAGTACGAAAAAAAGGAGCCACGAAAAGTAACAATCCACTTTGCCCTAGCTAAAAATGAAGTACGCCTGGACAGATACTGCCGAAGAGATCAACAGAGATAAAGGAGAGGTAAAAAGGAGAAGCGCAGTAGATATTTTGAGCTGTGCCTCGATCCGCTAGACATGCAGAATCAAAGGAAGGCTAAAGTGAGCGAGAGGTGATGACCTTTTGAGTACAGTGATCACGTTTCCTCCATTTTCGCCCTTCTGTGACACCCATATAAAAATAATATAACAAAAAGAAAGAACGTAGTGCTTCTTACCTGCTCAAGCACCATCGAGTAGCAGCTACGACGTTGACGCACAGCCATGTGTCGAGCCTTAGGGGGAAAACAGCGACCTCAAAGGATCTAAGTAGGTGAAGGTATTTTTCCAGCGGCTGCTCGGGAACAGCCTTACACAGTGCAAACTAAAGCACCAAAGAACAGACAACTTGAGCAGTAAAAGAGGAGAAACGAAGCACTTGAGGAAAATCGAGGTATGAGTAGCAAAAGCTAAGATGAGAAGTTAAAGTGGTCGCAGAGAGACATTCGAGGAAAGCTGGGAAACTGATAAGGAAAAGACCCTTACACCAAAGCCAACCAAGGCAGGGGATTCAATCGGATATTTCAGCTCGTCGCTAACGGCACCGCTTTTGCCGCTGTTATTCCCGTGATGTTCTGTGCGGCTTGGCAGTAGCTTGATTGTCCTCCTACCCGGTTTAAGACGGCAGGCCACCCGCGGAATTACGGATTAAGCATAACAGCTTGGAAGCTTCTTGGATAACGTAAGCATTCTGAAGTTTGGAAAATTCTTCTGGGCAGAGTTTATAACAACAACAGGACCCCCGTCATCCTCTTCCGTTACTCTTAACACCGGCTTGATACCCCAAAATTCTGCGCACATTATCCGACGTTAGCGTCTCTTTGTGGCAGGAAGAAGGTCGTCTGCAAGGCTATGGTATCTGTTTAAGTCCACGCCACATACTTTATTCAATTCACTTCGGAATGCTCCCGTCTTACTTTCTTTGAAGCAAAAAGGATCACTAACGTCTTTTAGCATCTCGGCAAGGTGGTGCTTGTTCTCTGGATTCACTTTCACATCATCTGCTCGCGGCTAGGATAAAGAAAGGTCAAGCGATTTGAGAGCGAAAGATTGATTGAGCCAGTCAGCAAGTAAGCAGGGCGAAAGCCGTGAGATAAAAAAAAAGTTCAATCGGCCTTTTGGCTTTTCTTCCAAGACTTTCAAGTGCACTTTACTCAAATGCTCAGACATCCGCCGTCACCCCTCAGCCGGTGGGAGAAAACAGAGCCTAAATGCCACCCTGAAGCCCAGCTAAGCTCGTAAACCCAATGTCAGGTATCCAATCGATAGAGACGCAGCGTTGATCAGTTGGGAGAAAAAAAAGCTGTTTCGCTATCATATTAGGCACCATTTTGTGTCAAGAGATTTTCAAAGTTCGCCAAAGTATGGCGGCATCGACGAGTAAGATCACAATATAAACATACTAAAGCAGAAGTAAACCTAGAACGAAAAACCTCGGCGTACATAATTAGAATAATCTTAAGCTTTTCAAAAATCAGGCTCACAGTTGGAGCAGCATCTGTATCAACTAGGAATTTGTTTTCTTTCTTGGGAAAAAGATTCCTTTTTTACCCGTAAATTTACATCTCTCTCACCTATGGGTCCAGTTTTGCCTTACCGATCAAAGTCAGAGACGATTACGACAAATAAACAAAGTAGGCGAACGACGCTAATCGGCGATTTCAGAACGGTAGGAAAGGATCCGACATAGAATAACGGTTGAAGTCAGAAGGAGTCCGAAAAAGCTGTGAGAGTTGATGCGATAGCACTGCGCAGAACAGGCGAACGGTAGAACAGAACGGAATTGGAGAAATGCAAAGCAAATAAATAGGACAGGGGTTAGTGTCAACAGCAAATTCGCCCTAGCTAAACCTCTAGTTCTCTGCAAGCTTGAAGGCTATTTGTTTGGTATCGCTCAGAAATATATTGATGGATGATACAGGGGCAGCATTTTAACACACTTCTCTAAGGACTCTGAATGTGGCCCTTAATTGTCGTGATATTTGATTATGGAGCTGTCTTCACTGTCGCATGTTGTGAGAGATATAAAATATTTAAAAGAAGAATTCTGCTTTTGGTTTTTCTTACTTAAATGATATACATGCCATACGCATATATATACATTTGAGACAACTTGTACTACAAATAATTAACGTACTATAATCAATTACAATAGATTTACAAAGAGGGGACAGTATGGCTATGTGGGCCAAGATTTACTAAATGCTATCGTTTCAAAAGAACACGGCCATGGATAACAAGGGAAATTGTCTCAATTCATTTACCGAAAACTCGTCCATCCCATGGCCTAAAACAAAAGACGAAAATTAACTACGTTGCGACAAATAATGCACCCAGTAAAGTTGTGTGGTACGGGGGGCGAGGGCAAATAATTCTGAATAAAAAAAAGGGGCCGAATCAAAATTACTGGAAGGTTTCGATATTGCTCCAATAATGTTTCGTTAAACATGACTTTGTAAAAAACGTGTAGTGAGATAAATGTGTGCAGCATATTTACCTGGAGAGCACTGTGTCTGAATGAACTCGATTCCGTGATTCCTGTACATAAAAATGATGAACGACATCCGAGTTTTGCCTACGCCTGGTAGCAGTCGGCCATGGAGCTGCCTGTAATAGCCGCGCCTATTGCGAACATGAACAGATATGTTGCCGTAATAACAGTCCGTGCTAGTTGAACGACTCTGGCTGATTGTTGTAACTATGTTTATGTTGCCGGGCACTAAAGCAAGCGTTGTAACAAGGATTTTCCATTCTTCTATTGTCACATGACCAAATCGCATTAGGAAGTATTTGAAAAAGTCAAATTGTGTTGCTCCACAATGCCTTGCGGACATCGATAAGAAACTCCGATAATTTGGTACCACCAGGTAGGATATTCTTATAAGTAAGGCACAACTGTAGTACGTTTATTAGCTGTGTACATCTCAATAATTATGAGTTGTTTTAATATCCATCTAAAAAGAAAAATAGACATTTCTTCGTTAAAAAAAATGCCTATATAACCTCAACGTTCCGTTATAAAATTAACGTATGTGAACTAACATTTCATAGAAAGAGAACTAGAAAACTACAATGCTTCGCTGCTTGCACAAGCCTATCAAATATAGGGAGGTATGTTTAAGTCTGAATGAAGGCGAAGTGATACGGATAAATTGTACGTGACGTTACGTCATTATATGTGTATGTCAATTTTTTTTTATGTTGCAAGGCAACCGGCAAATCTGTATCGTACATATATACAAATTTTTCATCGGTATCCCCGGCGAGCTGTAATTACCGGTGCTTATTTCGGGCGCGTGGTGTAACATTATCAGATAACGTTCATGAAAACGACCATCGTCTGAGCGCTAGTAAATCTATAAATTGGATTGTAAGATGCTACATCTCTATACAACTGAACGTTATTTCATTCCCTCCAGTCGGTACGCGCACAACCTACTTAAATCTATCTAATCAGTGAACAACTTATTCTCCCTCTGGTCTTCCGCCATGAGGGGAACTTGAGTAAACATTCGTCCTTAACGACAGAACGGTGCCTCGACGTCTTATAGCCTCATATGTGGACAAATTCCCCAATCGATTGTTCGCCCTTCATCGAGCTTGCGATAGAAGCCACTATATGCATTTGATAAAATCTATTTATTAGAATAAAAAAAGTTAATATAGAATTGTATAGATTTTGCTGCTAATTCGGTGACTATTGCCGCGGTCGAGTAGACACTGTCTTAGGGGACGTTGGATGTATGCGTTCGATTTCAACACTGAACGAGACCTAATCGAACAGCAGCCTTAATAATTAAATAGCAAGTCCTGTACAGAGAGCAAAAACAACGTTTTTGTTCTGACCAAAAACTTTTGACCTGTGCCGTATAACGGGAGCTGTGATAGAT
>NW_019213789.1:129427-193284 GCF_002532875.2 Varroa jacobsoni | reverse complement strand
ATTGTTGGCCTAATTCCGTGTAACGTGTGCGAATTCGGCCGTAAACGATGTCCTGTTGTCGTTAGCAGATGATATCTAGTTGATGTTAGGGTGATCGATGTTGCTTATATTATGTTTTTAATTTTTGCCTTATTGGGATAGGATTGCTGTTGTGCTGATTGATTAGCTTTATTTATTTTTTGTCCACAAGTTGAATAGCATGGTGCTGTGATGTATGGATGACAAATGCATATAATCCTAGTTAGGTAGTAGTTGATTGTAATTGTTTTGATAATAACAACAGAACGCTGCGATGATTGTGAGCTCTGCTAGATTACGATGGGATAGGTGAGATGACGCGCTTCTTCTCCGCTAGCGATCCGCGCGCATTTTAGTTGCCCATCGACAAGTTACGAATTAGCTATTGCTAATTCCGATCCCAACAATTGCTTTTTAGTTCTTTGGGGTCTTGCTTTTACTGCCTCAACTTGTCTCATGCAAATGCCAGCACTTAGCCTAGGCTACCGTTGCTGCGTTTATTGCTGCGGCCTGCTATTGAAGTTCCAATGAGTAGTATCAATCAGCTAGATGTTCCTGGCCGCGGGGTCGTTTGGGTTTAGGGGCTTTTTGGGCTCCGACTGCTGCGGCGGCGGCGGTTTTCGGGTGACCTCTTTCCCTTATGTACATATATATATATATACACATATGTGTATATATATATATATATATACTGTACAGAGGTCTAACCGGAGGCTATATAGCCAGATTGACTTGTCCCGTTCGGGCATCCCAACATTTTCCGCCAGCTGAGCCTTCTTTGCTCTGTTCCTCCCTGTTACTAGATTTTCGCTTTGCGTAGCGGGCCATGATGACAACAGCAACGATGCATGAGGGGTTGTGGTGCTAGTCACAAACAGGAAGACTCAATTGGAGCCCACCTCCGTTATCGTCACCACCATCATCATGTCAGTGAACGGTTGCTTGCGCCCCCTTCAGCAACTGCGTACTCACGTTGTCTAAAAGACTCTCCGAAGACGAAGAGACAATCGATAGAACAACTGCTGCAGGCTTCGTATCGCAACACGTTAGGCAAGGCTAAGTCGCGCCATGATACGAGTCCTGCAACGCAGAGTGTTCTGTGTCCACCCATCTGCGTAGTTCATGAACTCATTTACAAGCCAGTCTGACGGGAGCGCGGGATGTTCAACGAGATGCCGTGCTCACTGCCGCTATCGCCTGCATCATCGGAACCTGCATTCTGACCACTGGCCTTAGCGCTGTTGTAGTACACCGGAAAGTCGGGTTCAAGGTCGAGATCGCCATCGGGGTTGTAGTTCGGTAAAGCCAACGGCACCTGTACAGACGTTAAGAGGAGGGACAAATTACCTCCGTAATATATCTACTTTTATGTGTTCTCTTAGGGATTCACTAAATGAGCTTAACGCTTATACCAGATATCTTCTTTTCTCGGACGTGCGTTTCATAACGGTAAGCTGCTTCGATGTAAGCGTGCGTTACCGAGCGTTCATCTACACGAAAACTTACGCACTTCAGCTTTGACGTAACTTTGCTGTTTGCAAAACTGGGCCCAATACGTACCTGAGAGTCAGTGTGCTTGGGACTGTGAGCCTCTATGCGGTGAACCTGAAGTTTTGGTCCCCAGTCGGCAGTAGGTTCCATGAGAACCTTCAGTCTCTACGAATAAGAAATAAGCAAAGTTTAAGGATTGGTTATCTAAGTTTACGCAAAGCTATTACGATTATACCATGTATGACAAATTATAGCGTCAAAAATGCTCACGTAGCAGATCCTATCATCGAATATCCCGCCGCGCATACCAGTAAAAAGAGGTCAACGCGTACGTGTCACTTACTAACTTAACTTACGGTTGCATAATCTCCTCGAGATCGGCTGAGTTTATAGATTGCAACGCCGGGTATGGCTGAAACCGACACTAAAGAAAGGGTCCAGCCAAGAGCAGTTGCCCATCCAGGGTAGACATATCCACCGTATCTAGTGGGTTCCATCTGATATAACGAGAAGCCCAAGATCATCTACATTCAAGAACAAAAAGAAAAGGTAATTGGGCAACGATTAGCAAGCGTTACATAATATTTGGCAGATCAACTTCAGGGCAAGCATGAAAGATACGCACGGGTTATTATCCACAAAAATAAACGAGTTGCGCTTGTTATATCAGATAATGATAATTTGTTCGAATAACATTCACCAGACTCACCGAAATAAGGGATGGCACGACAAATTTCCAGATCAGTTTCCAGTAAACACGTGGGAATGGATATTTTTTGAGCATGACCTTAATGTCATCGAGGAAACGATCGGCCTCGTATACCCAACCTATGACAATCACCTCGGTAAGACCGATCGTTAGAGCCGAATAACTGGCGACGTAGTCGTCCATCAGTTGAAGCACGTACATACCACCTCGCGTGCAAATCACACTGCCTAAAGCGAACATCGCACTGCAGATACATAACAGCACGAGAGGTTTTCGATGGCGTAGACGCTCTGGCCATGTGTCAACAATTGTAGTAACCACAGTTTCGACAATAGTAAACTGTGTGCCCATGCCAAGGGTCATCAACATGAAAAAGAATAGGGTTGACCAAAACGGAGCCAATGGAAGACGCGCCACAGCTTCCGGATAGACGACGAATGCGAGACCTGCGCCTTGCGATGCCACTTCACTAACCTCGATACCAAGGTTGTGCGCCATGAAGCCGACGATTGAAAAGATGACGAAGCCCGCAAAGAACGAAGTTCCACAGTTTCCAATACAGATGAAGAATGTGTCCCTGTAACATCGGAACACCGAGTTTATTATCGTATGAATCCGCGCCAAAGTTTTGATCGGTCAGCTACATGGGAAAGCTTTGCGCCAGCCACTTTTTTCCTCTTTCTTGGGTTCGTTCAGTTGAGTGAACAACTTATACTGACCCAGATATGCAGTTGAAATCAATACCAATAATGAGCGCCAGAAAGTGTCTACTAACTTGAGACAATTGTTGTGAAACTTGTTATAGCTGGCAAGTGTGATGAGGCCCCCCCAACACGGCGAGAGTGAGAAGAAGATCTGCATCGCGGCATCACCCCAAACTCGGGCATCGAGAAGCCGGTGCCATTCGGGGGTTAGGTAGAACATGATGCCCTTGTCGGCGCCGGGCAGAGATAGTCCCCGAATTAGAAGGATTATGAGTACGACGTATGGGAAGAGTGCAGTGAAGTACACTACCTTGCCCATGGTTTTCACGCCACGTGACAAACAGAAGAAGACGATTGCCCAACAAAGGAAAAGGCATACAACCAACTCATAGCGAATACCGCCTAAATCGTGCAGTCCCTCGGTCAGGTCCAGAACGTAATTGCTGCGAGAATGAACAAGCATAACAGAATTCATTTAGGTTGAACAGCTTCTTCTTTCTGTCCCAAACTTCTTTTTCCAGCAGAGATCAATATTACCATATCCGTAATTTGTTATTAGTGCACGTAAAAGTTTCTACTTACTGGAAGTATTCGTCACTGGCTGTTTTACTCCACACTTTGAGTGCTTTATATTCAGCGTACGTCTTATTGTCGATCTCGTGTGGGAAGAAACAGGTACCGTTCACGTCCAGAACTCCTTTATGTGCTGTACAATTGGTCCTTGCAAACCTGCACCAGTTGTTTTGGGCAAAATAAACACAAGACAATGTCAAATCAGGAAATTGAATGAAGCTAAGTGATCTAAACCTCCTCTCTTTACAAATATATTTTGCTATACTGCTCTCTACGGCAAAACTGAGCCCATACGTATAAGGCGCAAAGGCCTTCCAGGTGAGAATGCGACCATGTTGATACTCCAAACGAAGTTACTAGTTGCTGTTCTATATCGTTAAAAATTATCAATAAAAACCTACTTCTGACACATGTGAGTATTCCACTCGTTTTCACAGCCTTTCCATGGAAGGTCGCTAAACATTGAAGTAATCGAGCTCCATAAGTAGAAAAAGGCCCATGCTAAAATCATGTTATAGTAAACGCCCACGAGGGACGACATTAGGAACATCGCGTAGCCGATTCCTGGAAAGGAACGAATCCAAAAAGCAATGATTATAGTTATACGTCACAGATAACATCAATATGGGTACGTATCGTTACCGACACGGAACGTAATTAGTACATTTCGCATAATGCTTTTCGCGCAGATACAAATTATCTGGCCAGGCCCTGGCCTTATAGCTAGCTTTCCAAGCGATCATCTTTCATTTAGCTTCTGTTTGATTTTGCCATTTGGATGACATGTGTATGATCTTTCTGTATTCTTTTGTCGTTTTCAAGCAAACAATGATACCTTGGAACAGTGGCGAGACTTTCCAAATTGTTATCGGTCCCTCGCTTGCGTATTGACCGAATGAAAGCTCCATGAAGAATAGCGGGATTCCGACAAACGATAACATCGTAAAATACGGAATCAGAAACGCGCCTGCAAATATAGTAAATGATGTTGAACGTTATGTCGTCTCAAAGCATTACGAGCCCACTTTTAACGTAGTAAAATAATGCATTCTAATAATAGACGTTTAAGTTTGAGATTGTGATTGCCATGATGGAAGTTTCTTACGGTACTGCTGCATTAGCCGCCATGGTCTCAGCTTCGAAGGTCGCTAAATACATAGAACTTCACCGAGGTAAAAAGAGTTGCATAAGGAAATGTTGCCCGCAGTGTCAAGCTGACAGATGATCTTGGATCGTACTTCAAGGAGCGGGACAAGTGTCTTTTCGTCAATAGGCGTCTAACTACGTGTTTACGTTCTGCTGTGGGCAATTCATTCAACCTTCGTCCTTTGTTTTCATTGACGCTAACTCGTCGCTTATTATTGACAACAGTCACAGTGCGGCAGCCTGCCAACACTAAAGACGAACGACAGACATATCGTACTTCGGTAGTCAACAACAATTATTTAGCTACTGCTTTTCGAAACGCAACAAAGCAATAGTAACCGATTAAGACGTTCAGGGGTTTTTTTGAACAAACATATCACGAAATCGACATCTTCTGTACGATCACTGTAGCATATTTAAACATGCCATTGATTTCAACTTATTCAGAGTACGAAAAAAATCAAAGAGGGCGAGTGTTTCTGTGCCATTTTTTCCTATATCACGTATTATAAGGTAGTTTTTTAGCTGAAGGTGCAGCATTTTCTCCAGATCATGAAGTAGGAGCAAAGCCCTTTTAAAGCGAACTCGAATATCAAAGCCGAGGCAAACTGACAAACTGTTGCCATTATGTAGGTACGTTAATGAAGTCCTGAAATCGAAAGTGCTTGTGCTATCTGAGATGATTTAGAAATTCAACATAATACGAGCTTTCTTGAAAAGAGACCTAATCATTATGAGCCTATTATAGTGGGTGCCGGCGTAAGGCCGTATGCTTAACTTTATTCTAGGTACTGTATTTACACTAGCTGCTTTATTTATTCAGGAGAATCTTTATACAAAGCTTCCACTTTTTTTTTCTAATCAAATCAAATTTAGGCTATTTTTAATAATAAAAAAAAAGGTTCTCTTCAAATTTCTCACTTACCTCCACCGTTGCGGTAACAAAGATAGGGAAACCGCCAAATATTGCCAAGACCGACAGCATAGCTAAGACACGATAGTAAAAACTCGAACTGCGAGCCCCAGTTACCTCTTTCCTTATTTTCATCAACGTCCTTCGATGGCGTGACGACGACTGTGGGTACGACATCTTGCGACATCAACGCTGCGCTACTCGCATTATTCGTTTGCTGAAAATTTGCAAAGCGAAAAGTAAGAGGGGAACGATAGGAATAAGGGAATTGTGTGAAGCTATATGGTAGCCATCAAAACTTCATACAAAGATGCACCAGCCCAACCAAAGTGTACATTTCTGCTAGCCATGGTGCAGATAAACGCAATGTCCAACAGAAAAACAGCTACAAGAGCGTCGCTGGACGCCGCTACTGCTTCAGACAGACTAAATCGGCTAGCTTGATGCTTTCGACCAGATTAACTACAGCAATAGAGGGCGTGATAGTTGACGCATCGTCCCAATCTTAGTAATAATGACTAACCACAACCTGTCGTTGTCCACAGATACACAGTAAATAAATGTTTGCTTCTATGAATAAATTTATGTTATATCGACCAGAAAAGACTGACAAGCAACTGTAATTACGCTTATATCAGGGTACAATACACTAGACTACGCTGCTTACCAATACCGATATAGCTCTGTATACTGAAGACACCTGTTCTAGTTGCCAACGGTCTCAAGGTTTAAGCCAACAGGGGCTACCGGCGTCTGCTCGGTCGACATACAACGTCATCAGCCTCCTTTGTCGACGATTAGACACCTCGGAATACATGCGGGAGGACGACTTTCGACATAGGCCTTCGAAAGAAGTCCTTGCCACAATGGATTGATTCGCAAACGATGAAAAATTTTTTTTTTTCGCCAAAAATAACAGCAGGGAAAAAGCCCGCTTGTACTCTGTAGCAATAGAAAGGCAGTAACACGACTTGGTCGTGAAAAAACGTCGAACAAAGGGGCATTCTGCTGTTTTAGGGATGTTTTCGCCCTTGTGTGCGATTTCAGGAGCTTGGTAATCTACTTTTCAGACGCTCGGACAGAAAACTGGTTCCCATTATATTCTCTTTGGTAGATACTTTGTTATATTATTATACCGTCATATCGAACGCCGCCTCCGCAAGGCCGTGTAGCCACTTGTAACGCTTGTCGATTATTAATAGTAAGCACCTGATACTAATTCATGCACGTCAATGCCATAAACGACGCACGCTCGAGTATTTACGTATATAGCGAGTCATGTTTTCATCAGAAGGGTAAGTTGAAGTGTTTCTTGGCGGGAGGGGAAAACAAAGGCACGCGCTGCGTGTAAGGACAGGAAAAATGAGCAACGTTATTGATGCGCACTCACTCAGAGTGAGTGTCTTCTTAATAACGTCTATTTCTACTCCTACCCAATGTTTGTTCAGAAACCTCTGAAATAACAATTTTAAACATGCAATTTTCTGTTCCGATTCTTCTTCAGAACTTGCCCAGACTTACATGAACTTCCTGGATAGTGTTGATAATAACAAGTTTAGCTCAAGTAGTCAATAAAGCCGTCTCTTCCACCTACTGTTTATTATATAACTACCTAATAATATTCAGAACCGTTGTCAAGGCCAGCTGCTGCAAACAGTAATAGTAACATTAAATCGTAATTTAATAAACAATATTAAGGGTAAGAAACTCGTAATTGGTAGAAGGGACGTCAAGCGTCGAGCCAATGGCCAGTTTATGCTGCATCGATGTGGAGGACTTGCGTGAGCGCGCGAGTTGGGAACAACGGAAACTTTTCGTACGACGTACCTCAATTGTCTGAACTGTAATCTTGGGTTTCTTTGATGATTTCGGTTTATCAATTATGCGTGAATCTTTTTGATAGCTTACTTTTAAGCGTCACCCACAAAATGCTAGGAATAAAACCAACTGTCGCTCCTGCTCTGCAGGAAAGCGCATTGCCGAGATGGTTCCAACACAAATTTCCAAAATCATCAGTAACAGCCTGGCAACGAACTTGCTATTGTGGGGGTGAAACGACAACGGAAATCCCGTCGACCCTCGGCGAGGCCCATTCCGGAGATTTGATTTATCGCGCATTTTTTTCGCGCAACTTTTGCAGCATAGATTAGACATAGATTACAGCTTGTTGTTTCGACAAATGATCATTCGAGCAAAACACGATAAGATGTAGTCCTAGTGTAGGCTATCGCAGTGGGAAGGTTAGAAAGATCCCTGGTCCTCCCCCGCAGATAGCAATAGCAGTAGCGACGAGCAGGCTATTAAATTCATAGCCAAATGACTGTCTCCGAGAGCCTTGTACCTGCAATTACTTATTTTCTTTGTAGCACCACCGCATTTTCTCTACAGCCGATGATTACTGTAACGTTATTTCCACCAGTCCTATACGGTAGTGCTAGCCTACCATTAGAAAGAAATATATTTTGGGTAGCTGTTGACAATATCTGGCAACTTGGGCCTAGCAGTCTCCTAATGCGCGCTCGACTGAAGTGTATGATAATTGTTACGGACCTTGTTTGGCTAATCTATAACAGCTGGACCTTTTTAGGCTCTACTTGCTCGAGGTTCGATTGAGATTGTTACATTTAGCTTCCGTAATACGTGTTTGTGTTGCCAGATGTTGATAGAATAAACTATGTTTGATGCGAAATGTTTGACCGTTTCCAAATAGTACGTACGACGCTATATTGTTATCAATATATCACGCCCTAATGAAAGGCTCCAGAATAAAGATGATCATCAAATAATATCTCCTAGCAGGCTATGAAACGTTAGCTATCGTATCGGCCTAGTCGGAAAATCCCATAAGCGATCGAGGCTCTGCTAGTAGGTCACGTCAATAAATATAAATACATTAATTAATAGCATTTGTTGATTGTGCTCGGGACGAAATAGAAATAAAAGCGAAGGTGTATTCATAGATTTGCTGATTGGCTGGCCTGATTTCAAGGGAAATTGCGTACACGCCGTTAGTTGACAACAAAAATGGGGTTCGCTTGTGACCGTGTTATAGCCGTTCGAGATTAGATACGGTCGATCAGGTAGCAGTAATGCACCAGGCAGCGATTATTACAATATGCGCCATTGTAACGGTTCTGGTGGGAATGTCGAACGGCCTACGCGCTGCATTGAATGTATTCATCCAGGCTAACTCGTTCGAGATCTCGTGGGCAAACGAATGGTCCGCCCAAGAGTTATCTTCGTTACTATTATCGTTGTTGTTGTTGTTGTTGTGTATGATAGAGGGCTGCGTTCACGGAAGGCCACCCTCAGTAAGCCGCTATAAGGGGTCATGCGACCCGTTACGTCGCGGTTCTTGACGGCAGAATGTGTGCGTTATGGAGTCGATCATGACGAAATGTCCATGGTCATACGTATGTAGGCATAGTTTCGTATCGGAGTCAATGAACCATGACAGGGTGACATCCCGCACAGCTTCACAGAGTAATGCAAATGTGAGAATACCCAACCAAAAAGTACAGGAGGTTCGAGTACTGGACAGAGCAAAATTAATATCAAAAACAGGAACCTATTGTTGACCTTATAAACTATATAAATTGAAGTTCAGCAATACGAAGTCGTATCACAATCGAAACGCAAAACAAAATGAGGAAAAATTAATTCTTGGGAAGATGGTACACATTTTGAATCGCTTCTTTGATATATGGCCCAACTGATATTCCATGGTGCCTACTAGATAAATTGTGTTCCGGGCGGCTTACATCTGGCAACGATCTTGGAATGAGGCGAGTCAATACAGGCATGATGCGGCCATGTGAGAGACATTAACCTCGTTTAGACGCTCATAAAACAAGAAAACGTGCCGTGGAAGGTGGCGTAGGAAAAGCGTTTTTTTTTTGTGGAAAATGTTCGCAGTTAGCAACCTTACAGCAGTTAACAAGCTACGGTTCCACTTTTAAGTAAAGGGGGCTGTAGCTTTTATTTAGAATTACTACCTTAATTATTCAGCTATATAGGTGTTCCATCGTAGTGTGACAATGGCCAGCTCCGTTCTTTCGAAACGAGCTTGTCGTCACCATTAAAGGTTACATAGCAATTCGGATATAGCGGTTTTGGCGTGTGGTGTCTTCGGCATTCGTATAGCGTAACAATCACCATCACCGCAACAATATTTTTTTTTTTTGCTGCTTTTGTCTTTGGTCTCTAAATACCAGCAAAGCTATATTTCACTAAGTTTCTACTGCAATTGTTCTAATTGCCGCCATCTTCAATTTTCGTTGACATCTGCTTATAAACCCAATTGTACCGTACATCATTTTCACATCGAGCTTTCTGCAACATGTAAACATGCTTGGGCTACTTCAACTGTAAATGATGTAATAGATGTTGCGGACGTTAGTTGGTAGAGACGTCAAGTATGAACTATTTAGTGGAGAAATCGCTAATGCAAGAAATGTTAAAATATTAGTTACACAACCCAGGAAAACCGAAGTCGTTTTATAAAATTTATGAAGTTTTGTAATGTGTGTTCAGCGTTACATAAATAGGCAAAATATCTCGACTCGGCGAAACACAGAATAAGACACTTTACACAGTTTGAGGTACAGCTCTCTCTTCATATCACACTTATTTATAGATATATTCAGACATTTTACACGATCTTATCGTTTGCACAGATATGCATCATTAATATGGCGTAAGTTAGAGAGGCAACAGGGTTACCCTGACCGTACACGATTTTAGAAAGGACTTACTATAGACAAAGATGCGGTTAAAAGAATTTACAAAAATTATGGTTCAGTGCTCTTCGCTCCAATTTTGAAATCTATGGGGGCAGGCACGGGGGGGGGGGGGGGGGGGAAGGTAGTCAAAGGCAAAGAGACACAATAAAAAGACACACCGTTACCATCGCAATGTAGTTGTAAACTCACTCAACCTGGAGGGCTTTTACTAATACATCGCCACTGTCACAATAAAGATGAAAAGCCGTTTACATAAGTGTTAAAGCCGCGTAAACGATCCCTTCTCATCTCGCACCGTCGTCGTCTGACAAGACGAAATGGGAAACGGCAGGGTATAGGGGGTCTCTACAGGTCAGAGAAGTAGAGGATTTGACCACTGACAGCGCCACTGTCAGTGCTGAACCCAAAAAAAGAATGGCCCAGTAGGATGATAGAAAAACTAGTTGGACGGAAATGGAATTCGGGGTAGCTATGGCTATCGCATATCAGAAAGAACAACCCGTAGATCGGAGTCCTTGGAAAAGCTTGAGTAAACGCTACCGAATTAGCGGAATGGCTTTTACAAGTGACTGTTTGCCAACCTGTACTTGAGGATGGTCTTTGAGAATGTAGTTACGATTCAATTGGTTACGGTAGAGGTAAGTCCACTTACAAGTACCAACGAGAACATCGGCATCTTTACATGCTACCAAAAGCCGTGTACATACATTTATACTGGGCATTACTATTTGGCTTTCAGACATTACGCATGAAAGGTGCGCTGATTTTTCTCTGGCCGAGTCCGAGACCTCAGATATTTGTCATTCACAGAAATCATTGGCTTCTGGTCTTTATATCAGTTTTAATTTTCAAGAGTATTACTAATGTAATGCGGGTTAACGGAGTCCGTATTGCATTTCCGCACCGAATATATAAGATGGTGCTATGAACGAAGCGGCACTTCCCGAGACTTGTTCGCAGTAAGTGGTTGAAATACAGAATAAATGCACCTTTTATTGAAAAAGACCATACGTTAAGCAGTAAAACTGAAGTCGCCTTTTTTAAAGGCAAGTCAAGATTACACCAATGCATGCATGCAGCACGTGCAAGGAATTGACTTTCAGTTAAATAAGCCATGAAGCATGCCATCAGACAATCATTCGCGTGAAACACCGTTAAGTAAGTCGCTTGCGGCAGAGTCCCTCCTGGCTAAAGGTCAGGTCGCGGTAGAAGAAGATGCTTCTTCTTTTGGAGGATTTCAGACCTCTGTTACCTTTTACCATGATTTTGGTTCGTTACTTTAAGCAGTCATGGATGCTAATTTGGACATAAAGCAACCAACATCCAACTTTCTCTATTCAAGTTAGTCAGTTTCTCTCATTTGGAGATACTATGTTCAGTTTAATAAATTGAGAGGACCCGGTGAGATGAAAGAACGGGGTGTATTTGTGATCTGTACTGTTATTCTCAGCTAACGTTGCAGAATTGTGCCATTTTTTTTTATCTTTGCTATATTTCATCACAATTTGAAACAGAGTATCGTTTGGTAAGACGTTCGTGTCAGGTTGACATGTTATGTACAGATCGGCCTAACGAGTTTGATATCATGACAACCACGAAAAACTACGAAGGTAGGGTAGCTAGAATTGTAATTCGGGGACTTAAACACGGCTGGACATTAACTGATAGTTTCGAGCTGCTAAGCGTCATGCGATGCTTTCCGGGATCAGAATAGAGTTACGCTTTCGAAAATGTGTCCTTTTTTCGAAACTGTGCCGGAGACAGTACCCGTAGTAGAAAGGTAAGCAACTATAAACAGACATTCTAAAGCTATATCTGGTTGAGGCTAATTAAGGCTACAGTATGTTGCAGTTGTTGCAGTTTCATTATCGGGGTCGTTATCGGATCAAATCTCACGTCTATCGAAAGACTTCATCGAAAAAGTGTTGCCACAGCTAAATTGGACCAATATTTAAAGCCTTACCGCGTTTTAATTCCTTGAACAAAACCTCTGTGTTTCGCATTAAATTTTAGAAGCAGTGAGAAAATTAGGGAAATTTCGTATTCTTTTCGTAAACATATTTGAGAGGTAATGGTAAAAATAGATTGCTTCCTGCTCCATTGTGGAGTATTCAGTGGAAAAAGAACAAAATGGCGAAACTTGCTTATTTTATTAAAGTTAACTAAGTCATAATGAGACGTTGTAATAACGAAAACAAAATTGAAAAGCCAGTTTTCTTCTGTCGTGTGCTTCTAATGTTGTAGATGCAACCAGAGACCCTTGCAAGAGCAGGTCGGTGCTATTATTTGGCAGCCACACAACATTTTGTTGTGGTGAGATGTTTGGGGGATTTGATTTCCTGAAGTCCTAAATCGGTGATAAGGTCCTTGGGTGCGGATCTAGCGGCCTTAACGTTCGACCGGAGCGTAGGGTGCTGCTGCTGCGAGAAACGAAAAGGGGGCTCTTATGGCAGGCAGTCGGTGTAGGAAAGCAGCAGTATATCGCGTCACATTTTACTCAGTGTATCTTCAGGATGATATTATAGCAGAGACTCAAATTAGCAGGGAAATGGGGCAAAGTGGATCGTCGTCGTCAGTCAGTGTTTGGGTTTCCGTCGCTGTCTTAGCGGCGTCTCGGACTACTATCCGTCATCAGCAACGACCGAAACGCAGGATTCGGTGAACGGCAGGAAGGCCTTGTCTTCGAGACCGTCGAACCTCAAAAGCATTGGCCTCATGCTAGTATTGCAAGTAAAACCGGGGGGTAGATATCTGTTAGCAGCGGGTCTCGTGTCAGCTATAATAAAAAAAACAATAAGATACCCTTGGTGTACAGGCGCTCATAAAAAGTCCGTGCTATCATATCCGAATAGGACAGGGAATAGGTTGAATGTGCGACATGTCTGGAATACGGCGTGGTGCCACGGGCATAATAACACTGCTTTTGTCTTAAAACTAGCACGAGGTTATTGTAACATGGTGCCTTTTTGGAGCTCGATAGACACCAAATAAACGCATCCATAATAGGCGTACAAAAAGACTTATGTAATAAAAGCGTTCAGATGATTTATCAAGCATCATTCCACCTCGACCTTATTCTGGACCCGATGCGGTCAGCAGCAGACGTACATTTGAGTCAATCCGATCCCGAATACTCGTTTTATCTATATGAAGTTACGTACAATTAATACGAGGGCCTTCAACGGTCAGCGATAGAGTTCTAAAAAAAAACCATATCTTTCTCCCATGATTTAAGGGCGCCGACACAATCTCATGTCATGGCCAAGTTTGTATGCAGTATTTTGCAAAGGACTGGTTTTCGATGAAATGTGAGGTTTTTCATTAATTTCACTACGTTCTAGCAGACGTGTAGCGCGATCAGCAGACCCAATCAATTGTGGCCTGAAGGCAAATTTAACAGCGTTCAGCAGGCTAACGCTGTGCTGTTATCACTACCTAAAGTAAGTGACCTATACTTGACGGATACAGCAAATGATCGCCTGTCGAGTCCTGACCTTCGCTATCTGCCCTCTTGTACTCGACGAAGTAATCGTCTAAGAGACCGAGTTCTATAGCACAGGGAAGCAAGCATGTAAAAATAGGTGACACATCGGTATGGTTTCGTTACAGTTGTATATCTTGAGCCACGGCACGTCGCAGAATAACTTCGAAATGCAAAATTGCATATTTAGTTGTGGATGAACGCATTCCGCTTTTTACGGTGCTTTTCTAAGTGTTTTTCATTTCATCAACTGATTGGTGTAGATCTGATGGTGCCTGATGTTTACTTTGAATTGATTTGTGTTAATTATAATATTAATTATTACTGGGACTGTTAAATTCCGTATTTTGGATTTTTTTGGGTTTTCGGACGAAATCTTTAATTTTTTCTAATCACGAACTATAATTACGGCTATTATCTCTGGCCGTAAATGAAACTATTCATCCTGTAGCGGCGAGTCTCTTCACGGAAAACGCATCAGGATCTCCTGACCGAATCTATTTGCACGACTCCAAGCTAGTCTTGTTCAGATAGTGCCATACCCATTAACATCGATTACATACCTGATTGTATCTATATACATTGTAATAAAGTAGCAAAAACAACACCATGTCTATTACGCACTTCTACATATCAGTAGATAATTAATATACAAGCTCAAATCGGCGGAACTACAAATACTACAAATGATTTCCCGACAAACACAACTGGCTTAGATCGGACATATTATTGGCTCGTCACAAAGCAGCAATGTGCCGATGACGAGTAGCCGACCGTGATGGCGGCTATCGAGCCAAACTGTTACTTTATTGGGTGGCCTATACCCGGTATTCTGGCAACAGAATTTGTCGAATAGAGGGCCCATAAAAATTGTCGTGATAGCGTTATACACTAGTAAAATGTGCTATTATGTACATCGAACTGCGTCGTAGAACGGGGCAAGTTAAATCTATGTAACAGTAACCTGCCCCCATGATTTATTTATATGTAGTGCAGCGAGCGCTGGCTGAATGCCAGCTTTTTTTTGTCAGCAGGTTTGGGGTCGCATTCTTATGTCGTTTACTGTACCGCAAGAGAAGGATCGGCCTGTATATCGTCGACTGATAAACGACACGATTTGAGCATCTATTGCGCAAATAGGCTCATTCCGTTTTTACTTTCTGTCACAGTGAGTGATGAACACATCACTTCCCCACGCGGTACCGGCACAAGCTTTGCCATATTCGTTATATCGGTAACTTTTTCTACCCCTTTTTCAGAGTTACCGGTAGCTGCATTTACTTTGTAGACATCAAACCCTCAAACAATTTCAGTGGTTATGCTCATTTCTAGTTGATTCGATGATAACACTCACTTATATGATCTCCTAAATAATAGCAGGAGTCAATCGAATTGAGTTGAGCAGAGCAGAGCTATCCTTGAAAAACGTTTTCACATTATAACATGGAGGAAGAAACAACTCCATCCGATAGGCCATCAGTCGATTTCAATTATTGTAAAGAATAATTAGGAGTAAGTTAAAAGACGGCTTTATTAGGCATCAAATGATTGGCATACACAATAATCGAAGTTAAGTTACGTTTCAAATTCGAATACGTCGTAATTTTTCTAGTTGCTATATCTACGATGATTATTTTTCTGAGAACTTTTTCGGAACGTTCCCTTTCTAGGCATTTAACTGTACATTAACAGCATTTTCTTAAAGTTTTTTTTCTGAGTTTCTTTCCTAATACTAACTGTTCTGATGGTCTGACGGAAATAGGCGTCGAGCGCGCAGTTTCTTTGCTCGAGGTCGATGTACTTTGAATACTTTACCGGTGCCTCTAAACTTATTCTCCGCTTTTAGTTCAAGTTCCATCAGCCTCAAATGGAAGTTTTACCTCGTGGATTTACACTGTTTCGATTTCGATGTCCACCTTAGCGAAGTCGTCAGATGTCCACTATCTACCTCGCCCTATACACCCATAGAGAGTATAAAGTTTTGTTATGCGCTGACAATATCCGTGTCCAGTAGACCAAATTCACCGAGGTCAGAAGTTACTTGTTCGGCTCTGGCTGAAGTAACTGGAATGAACGTTCAAGTGACACGTTCCCGTTTTTCCCTAACCATCTTATTCTTAGGCGACATATGGTAACTCAG
The DNA here is from genome assembly GCF_002532875.2 of Varroa jacobsoni. Classification (NCBI taxonomy): domain Eukaryota; kingdom Metazoa; phylum Arthropoda; class Arachnida; order Mesostigmata; family Varroidae; genus Varroa; species Varroa jacobsoni. The sequence goes on along the minus strand of NW_019213789.1, from coordinate 177,367 downwards.
GGTGAAGAAACCAGCTCGTAGCGATCAGCTGAGGGACTGACATGATCGAAGAGTTGATTGTCGAGACAACGAAAGATTAAGACACGATTATCCTTGTTACTGATGTTGTTGACAGTGGCGCAACAACAAACGGCAAACTTCTTCCATATCAGTTCATTCTGCCGTTGTTTTGCTTTCATCATTCGAATCGATAGCCAAAATTACCCACGATTTTATTCGCCAAAGAGATCAGATGAGACGGCTTGAAAACCAATCGCCACGGGTCAGCGAGGAGAACTGGTCCCTATGATGCCGACGGTTCAAAGCAAAAAACAGTTAGAAATTAATTGTGCAGCTACACAGCTATACGATACCTCCCGTTAAATTTCTATTAATCAGGACAGCATTCAATGCAATCGGTATACGCTCAGCAGTCCCTCATAGCTCGCCGTAGGGACATAGTCGTCATGGTAAACAGGCGTCGGGTAACATCGAATAGGAAAGCCGTTTTCTTGCTTTGCCTAATTCTACGGACAACTACGAGGTTTCGTGTAGAATGAGTATACCATTCTTTTGTTGGTGAGTAGTTCGCTAGAAGGGTGGCATCAAACCAATAGACCAATGGCTCCACCGTCGAATCCAGTGTTTCGTGTCTGACCCCATTTTCTATTTCGCTCTAGCTGCCGTTTCGGAAATTCGTCGTCCTTCGTGGCAGTGGCGGCGTTCTGGATACTGCCTGCCACCGGCATCGTACGGGCAAACGAACACGCACATACGCTGCAGATAATAGCAGAAGTAAACGACGGTATCATTTTGTCGATCTCCCGTGGGGCTCCGCCGGTTTCCAAGCGTTACCGACGTTTTAGAGGGCAGGCAGATGAGAGTAATAATGTATTACTACTATCTGCCAGCTAACCAGATCGTGGTGATAATTACGACAGTGAGGCGAATACTGTCGCCCCAACCGCATATGTACTGCAATCGGTGCTGACCCCATCCCCCTTCCCCCCCGGCACGCACGCACACGGAATAAGAAGAAGGAAAAACGCCAGAAGACAGGCAAGTGCGAAGTGAATGAATGGCTAGGTATCTGCGATAAGGAACCTGAAGAAGAGCGTATTTCGAGAAGAGAATAAGACTATGCTAACTGGAATGTATCTATAATAATAATAATAATTAGATAGACAGCTCATGTATCCGCTTTCTGTCGTTCCTTGTGGAATCAAGGCATTGTATGTGTTCAGTTACCGCTCTTATGTTGATTGATATGATGTTGCGTGTAGCAGATGAACGAGATGGCAAACAACAGTAATGGTTGTCTGAAAAGAAGCCTGTCTCTCTCGAACAGACAGTTGTTTTTGCTTTGCAGAAACGATACTGCGCTTTTTTAGCTGCTATCATTGGCTCAAGGATATAGGTGTGCTACCCTTGACACTGAATAACAATCTCTGACATACTACATTTAGGCAATCAGTCAGCCACAGTGACGAACTCTTATACTGTATTTCGGCGTCAGCGAGCGGCAAAAAATACAGCAGGCTTCGCCTACTTCTTCGTATTAAACCGCAGTGATTGAGTCGGTGTTGTATCCCCTGGTCGAAACGATACGTCTGGTTATGGTACGGGAGATGTACGTGTAAAAACGTAAAGAAGAGACGTTCTCTTGAATAATAATAATAATAAAAATAGGTAGTTCAAGTATATAGAAATGCTCGGTAAAGAGCGACACTGAACTCACGAATAGCTTGAGATGCCCGCGTCTGTCAAAGAACAACAACCTACCTGTGTTAGGCGGCTACCACAACGACCATCATTATACTCAGCACATCCATAGCCATAAATGATCGCAAGCCGTGAACTGCGGTCAACTGGACTGGACCAATTGGTTTTCCGAGTGGGCATACCAAGCATGGCTGTGCCCACAGCAGCCCATAGACGTGCAGCTACGGCACTTGTACACGAACCATGCACCAACGCAAAGATAGCAACGAACGCCTTTAATTATTAGCCAGCGAAAGCGTACCACAAAAGGCAATAAAGACACTCATCTTTGTCGCTTTCCGTCTAACATTTTTGTGTTTTTCGTTTGTTTGGGTTCATTTGACTTTAACCTCAGACCCACATTTCGCATGCGTTCCGGTGGCTGCGCAAGCCCGACGCGACACTCGGCGAGATGTACAGGAGATATATATCACATAGGCATCCCACACGCGCGGTTTGACCTCTAAAACGATGAGGAAGTGAGATTGCTGCACTTACAATGGCAATAGCATAAAGTCAACTGAACAGAAGCTGTCTGACACTGTAAAATAAGTATTTGTGCGTAGAGATAAATATCAGACATGATTTAGGTGTAGAAAAGGCAGTGAGAATCTGCACAGGCCGTACATCTGTGTCTGTTGCTAAAAATAAAGCTTACAATACATTTTTGTTTTAAAGCAAACACTTACACAATGGTTGGGTTGGTTAAAAATACATGTGAATTTTTCAGAATCGGGTTATGGAAGTCTTCCTATAAAGTTATTTGCGAGTGAACTTTGGGCCACTAAGAAGGAAGGGCTAGTTCTTGATTCATATATAAATATCTACGTAATATTAAAAAACAATTAGTATGGCTTTTATGCAATTGCCTCTCAAGGGGTCAGTTTAGAAGTTAGCTAATATTTTTCGTCCTTTAATATAGTTGCCGTCGAGCGGGCCTTCTAGATAAAGTTTACTAGTACGGACAATCTTGCTTCTGCGGGGACCCACAGAGACAACGTAACCCGATAACGACGTATTATACCTTCTAGTCCAACAATGCTCAGCGTGTTGCTGGTTTCATATGAAAACCGCGTAGGAGAAGCCATAGTGAAGAGATTGCTGGCCTTCAACGACGTAATTTTAAGCATTTGGTCGAAGCACGCGTTCTCCTCCGTAAGTGTTTGCGCTTGTTATTATTAGAGACACAAGCAATTGCTACAATAACAGGCGGAACACCGTTGGAGAAACACCTATATTTTTATCCGTCAATAAGATTAATGGTTCAAATATAGAAAACCAATCAGCCAAAGCAGTGTCGAAGTAGGAACCTATCTATTTCAAACCATGTGACGATTTCACTATCGTCATCAGAGCTAGCCCTACGTATTTAACGGTCTTCGTCTCGAGATATTAGGAAACAAAAAATATTTTCATAACAGTCTCGGCCTGCGGCCTTCTCTAATTAAAATTCACAAATCGACCCAAAAAGATCCCCTCTACTATATGATTTTCGGATACGTGTCATGCATATACATGCTGCGCTATATGACGAGAGACTTGAAAAGGTTCAATGTTCAACGCACCGATGTATCGAACGAGCTATAGCTAGTTTTGTTGAATGGCCGTTTGCTGTTCTGCACGCTCGTACTATCTAGTCCTTTTGCATGATTCTTGACGATTTTTTGACGGTAGATAATCCTCCTCGATGGTGTCTCGCAGTCTGTATGCTGGTGAGATATCGGCGGCACGTGGTGCCCTGACAGACCTTCCGTGGATTTCTGTACGTCTTCGGATATGTAGCTAGTAACTTCCTAATAATAGCAGTGGTAATTGTAGTAGAAAAACCGTAAACGGAGTCTTCTTTGCTCTACAAGATCTGCTACGCATGACAGCTATCGTTGATTACACCTGTTTCACAAGTGCAAACTACAATTATAACAAACGAGTCCACACGCAACACCTTCCCTGCGTTCTTCATAATCTTCATCCACGTATATTATGACACGCACGCACACATCCCGGCATAAGGGCCCGTGCCATAGATATGGGTATAAAAAGGCGCTACATGGTATCACTGAGCTCTACCTGTCCCTTTCCTATAGGTGCCAGATCATATGCAGCGACAGCGCAGCAGAAGTAGCGTCCGTAGTGTGCGCGTTACGTGGACCTATTAAGTCAAACTATAGAAAATTATATCGTTCCCTTAGTTGGTTTTTACCTGCAATGTTTATGATCGTGATGTTCCTCTGCATGCGCTCGTTTATTTCCACCACAAGAACTATGGTACGGGACCGGCCCGCTGGCCAACTGGAGTAGAGGGCTTCGAAATCTTAGCTGCGAAATTTTCTTGTGACATCTATAGTTATTCTATGTTTTCTTCCTCGTCGGTGCTTCAAGCCTAGACTGGCTCTGACGCTAGTGCTGTTGCTTTGACTCGCAGTGAAGGACATCTTGGGGTTGGCAGAATAGAGAGGAATGCCATTGGAAAATTCTATAACGCCTATGCTGTCTACCACGCATTTACTGTTTGTTTAGGGCTACCAGTTCAGAGACAAGCACCACCATACTGGCCTGTGTGATGAGATTCTCCGAAGCGGTTAACAATGGTCCTGCCATTCGTAAAGCCGAAGCCTGGCGTGCCCTAGGTCTAGTACGACGTTGCTATGCGGATGAGGAGATAAATATGGAGCGGTTTTGTTAGCACGACGTGTTTCCACTTTGGGAACGACTTGGGCAAACGAAATAAAAAGCGCTTGTTCTACTGTGTTAATAATGCCAATTTGAAGTTTTTTAAGCATGATCTAAAGTGGCGTAGGGAACGCATTCGGTCATCTTAGTGATGCCGACTGCTGAGACTTTTACTTCAGCTAGTGAAGTGTGCTCCGCCAGCGTTCAACTACAATAAACCGATATAAAATACCTCGGAAAGGCAAAAACCTGAAGAGGTTCTGTTGAGGGATAGGCCAGCCAATCAGTTGCACTATCATTTTTCAAAAGCTATTTCTACTACCTGAAGACAAATGCGCACGTACATGCGCACAGGTCTCAATCCCAGCATTTCTATAAGGTGACCCCGGAGGAGGGAAACGTCCTGGCCAGGATGACTCTCCGCTATCGTTGTTTATGCATGCGGGCGTGTAAAATGAATGTAAGTTTGGCTTAGCATTGTTCTATCCCTCATAGATCAGCAGAGATTCCACTGTCGGATAAAACAATTTGAAGCAGACAGCCCGACAACAATTTGCACCGGTTACAAGATTTGTCGCAGCAGTACCAGCCGCGCGAATGGTAACAACAGAAACACAATGTAATGAAAGAACTCAGCATCTAATGGCATAACTACTTTTACTATTGCTATCACTCATACCACATGACATAGCAAACAAACGGCCGTAGAGGATACGGCTCATATAACTTTCTTTTATTTAGCCCTGGCCCTGTTCCAAGAGGCTATAAGTCATAGGCGTCACTGGAGAGTGGAGAAACACGATCGCACAAATGTTTTTTACTGACGCAGGTCATACGGCGAACTACTGCAGATTCAGATAGATTAACAAGCAAATACGACGAAAGCATGTCGGTCCTGAAGATTGTACATCGCATGTGTTGTGTTAGCCTAATACCTATCAACCCTTATCCGATCAAAAGATCAGAGGGACCCGCCCTTTTGATTATGTTGAAATGTTGTGCCCACAGCTCGAATTGAGCTTAACGGAAGTACTGATGATAGTGAAATATAGGATCCCAGCTGTCTGATAAACACCAGCATTATAAACTCGTACTCGTGCAAACTTATGCAACAACAGCGCTGTGTAACGAACGATGGAAAACGGAGTTAAATCAGACCAACTTAAACGCACGAAACACGTACGTGCAGCTGCATGTAATGAAAGCCCCTAGTGATGAAAAAAGAGCATTGACACGAGCTAGTGCCATAGCGCAGTAGGTGCTTTGCGTTTTACGTTGGTCATTGTGTAACCTGGCAAGATAAGACATCTTTAATCCATTTGACGCACGCGTTCGTATCTCAGCACTGTTGTCTGTCTACTTATAGCTGGATGCACTTTATCATTGTTTTTACCTTTACGACAAAACATGCATATCAGCACTTAGGCATATCAAAACCCAATTCGGTGCCGTCACCTTCCTCTCCGTCTGTAGTATCTCTTTTTACTTTATCTCCACAGATATACTTATAAAAACGCCTTTCCGCTTTAACAGAAACGTCACGAGCAACGCGTCCTCACTGCCTATTGTGAATTCTGTTGTCCAGTGTTCAGTTTTCAAACAGATAAGAAGCGAATGCTGTTCGGGCCGATCACCAAAATAGAGTTGGCGATCTAAGTCGCTCATAGTGAGGTCTTCGTTACTTTACTGTTTCTCTAACATTTTGCCGTTATCAATCTCATTCTTCCTCTCTGAGCTGTTGTCGTTGTAACGACGCTTGCGCTGTAGCTTTTCGCGCTTGGTATGTCGATGACAGAGAGAAATGAAAGGCCTATCCGTCCGGTCGGCCTCTCGATAAGCCTTTGATGAATACGCGGTGATATAATGAAAAAAAATGCAGGGAAGGCCTCTAACGGTGCCGATGCTGGCACTGGCAGCGGCAGACCATCAGCAGAACGATTTTACTCTGCGCAGCCATCTACTATTGAGTTTTCAGACCCATCAGCGTATGTTAATACGCAACTAATGTCATTGCTGTCACAATAGAAACGAGCTAACATCGAGATGGGCAGCATTTAAAGCCCATAATCTGGTTGGGTGTCCATCTATGGCTCGCGAGTTGGATATTACCCCCACACCAGTCTAGGCAGACAGCGGTGGCTGACGGACACCGAAACAACCGGCATGCTATGTCTATGTACACATGTGCATAAGTAATCTGCACTGCTGGCTTTCAGTTGCCGATTGAACCCGTTTCATTGTGTCAATATGAGTCGGAGTATTGTCTCTTCGCGAGTGACCAAGAGTCAGAGCCGTCATCGGAAATACGACGGCTAAATTGCCGATGTATCTGTTGTTGTGTCGGATATATTGTCGTAATATATGCGACCCAAAGTGTTGCTTTTGTTAGCACTAAGATCAGTTACCCCATCGCTCAATGATGCTAAGTTAAAATATGACCAGAAAAGGATCCCGCTAGCGCTTACTCGAGGAGAACAGGAGTGGCAATTAATTATTTTTCTGTTTATAAATGTGACTCTGCCGAAGTTATGCTTCGTAAGTAATAGATCCGCTTCTGGCTGCCGCAACAGCAGCTATTATTGGATACGGTAACAGCGTGGTAACTCTCCGTAGCAGAATACATTTTACCAGTGCGAGACGTTAGAGGTTACTTGTGCGCGTCTGATTAACTGACTGAGCTTATCTCTTTGTATTCTTGTGTATATGCGTGTGGCTGGAATAAATAACAAAGGGGTAACAGACGCCATGATGGAAATATAGCATGCCAATGAACTTCTCTGAATCAGAACTGCGCAACGGTTACGATCTACCGAGGAAATTTCAAGGCCAACGACGATATTAAACAAAACTAGACAACAACAGTCTGCTATCCAGGGGACAAATGCTTAGTCGCCCGATAGCAACCGCCGTACGTCGCCTTCTCTGTAATCATTATTATCATCATCACCAACAGCCGAAAGGGTACACACAATATGTCTCATATCACTGGACTTCTCTAGCAGTAGCAGCAGCAACATAAACATTAACGGTCCGAACCGGACCGCACGCTTTCGGAACTTTTCAATTCTCGATAATCATCATTATGATCAGGAATAACATCGCTCTGATCAGCATTTTCGTGGTCGGCGACACGATCTCGCTTGCAGACGGAATAATGGCTTGACGTGGGGGCGGCGGCTGCTGCTTCTTACGCTCTGGCGCCAGCGATGCCGATTAAAGTGGCGGCGTCCAAGCAGTTTGAACAGCAAAAAAGGCGATAACGCAGGGAGGCAATCGATACCCTTTATTCTCTTTGTCTATATGTCGTTACAATCACGTGTAGTAGATTTTATGTGAGCGACAAGACCGAGATGGCACGCATGGGGCAACACAGATAGAGCAACCGTGGGCTATTTCTATATTTCAGTAGATAGAGCGTATGTTGTTGTATTTACAGGGCTGCTACGGCACCTCTAAAAATCGAACTACGGCCGCGCTTATTGGCATCAGATATCTACGGTGGACTCTAGAAACGCTGTAGAAGAAAATACGCAGACCATCCGGCTTTAAAAGTAACAAACACGGAATGTCCCAACGTGGCGGTCATGACGACGGCACACATGGTCTAAGTGCATTGGTCGGATGATTGAACAGACTGTGCCGTCAGTGTCGCGGCTATACAAGTAGCTAGGATACAAACAGAGTGGCGATGATTGAAATCTCTGAGCAAGAGACTTTCATCGTGATAAAATTGTTACTTCGCATTATTATTATAGCATGTTTCATTATAGTATCGCAGGCGATCGAATAACGCTTCCAATTTTCTATTGAAACTTCCTCTTTTCTACACGAGTTCAAGCCGTTTAGTCGAATAACAGAAATTAGCGGCAAACTTCCTCATATCCAACACTACCGAACATTGAAATCGAAATATGACTGACATTACCGCCGTCTACCTAGGGCCCACATAGTATAATACGCATTTCGGCTGCCGCTACCGGTCCCGCCTATCGCGTCGTTTAGCTCCTACAGGACCAATGAACACCCAAACGAAGCGCGACCAAGCACCAAGCGTTGCAGTGGTTTCTGTTTTCTCAACATGTCCCATCGATGGCGCAATAAAGGCTCCGGATGATAATCGTTCAGAGCGATTTGCTCACGCGCGCTCTTTCGGCGATCTGGACCGATTTCGTCCTGGTTCGTGCCAATCTCTTTAATGTCTAATCAGCCGATGCTAATAATTGGAGACTGTTTTCTCACTAGAAGTTAACAACTTGGCCGCCTCGACTTAAGTTCGTTTGTATTGATGGCTTTGCAATTACCTGCTTAGCAAACTAGACACATTTCGGAAGTGATAAATTTCACGATGTAAGACTGTGTGTCCGCTATAGAAGGTGAGCATAGAGACCATCTAACGATACCAAAATCGACACGGTTTTCTATCGACTTCTCTCATAGATCAGGAAGACAAGCAACTGTATACGACTCTTTGTCTGTTTCCCACAAGAGATCTTTTGTCAATTAGCATTAAACCATTTTTTAGGTACAGAAAAAGCAAAATACATGGCGTTGGTACTAAATGTTAGGCACAGGAAGGGCACGGTGCACTGCTACACGGTTTCTCCGCTAGAGTAACTGTTTTAGTTCGCTAGCGTTTCGGAGAAAGACCTGCTACCTGGACAAAATGGCTGTATCGTGCCTTCCTCTTCGAATTGACATCGCCGTTAGGCATAACTCCATCGGGAGTCAGCCAGCCAACCAAACGTAAACCCCATAACCCGTAATCAAAGATTAGCAACCATCCCTATCTAGTGTTCATAACTGGCACTTCCATATAGCTATTTGGAAGCTTTTTTGAAGCTGATACAATAACTCAACCAAGATGAATGCTCATTCGTCGCCAAGACTCTATTTCTAGGTAAAGATCCATTACACATAACTGCTTATATTGTGATAGCACTAATATGGGAAATATAGGATTCGAATAAAGAATCTCATGCCATTTCTCTCTATAGAAAATTATGTCAATTGCGGCAGCCATTATAAAGAAGCGTAATTTTAAAATTAACACGGACGGTCTTGAAGAGATTGAAGAAAATTTTTTTCCTGAACTTTGTGTCTCCTGAGAGCTACACGTTCGCAAAGCTAATTCCACCATCACTATCATTGGTTGGTATGCCAACACGGCATTTGTTGGCAAAAAAAGAATTAGTTAAACCGGAGTATTCAACTCAAACGTTCTCCTCTTCATATTGTATTGATAAGGAACTTTTTCTTTTTATAAAAACCCACGAGGGAAATCAATACGGACACCGAAAAGGATCTTCCAATCCCTTAATGTCCCTTAATTACACCACTTTAATTTGTACTGTTTATGAACACGGCAACGAACGTTTTCATACGCAGTCGAAAACGCCGCATCAAAACGATTAATGAACATCGGCCTCGGTTCGAACTAAATGGTCACTCATATAATTAATTTGTGTTTCTGCCGAATAGAGCTATCAGTATCCACTGCGTATCTTTTTTTTAATGGGAAGGGCAAATGGAAGTCTATACAAATAGACTTCCATTTGCCCTTCCATTCGAATCGGTTCGAGGCAACGGACGGCATGTTATTTCATCAATAGGAGTCTTTAGAAAAGAACATCGCCACCATACGTACGTAAGAAACATAACGCCGCCTATTCCTTCTTACATAAGTATTTGCACGCTGTTGTCTGCAAACTGTTGCTGCTGCTGCTGCTGTGACTGGGTCTTCGTAACAGAGCAGCTTCATAAAAAGGAAGGTCATCGAACGAAGACCGGTCCGCTATCGCTGTGAGTATCGGCGCGATAGGTCATACCTGTCTCATTCTCAACTCCACTCGATGTACTTCTATTGTTTACGTAACCTTTCTCTCTCTCTCTCTCTCTCTCTCTCTCTGTCATGTGTTTTTACACTGATCGCATTCGAACACTCTTGCGGTCGTCGTTTGAGATTTTGACAGTCTCGCGTCAGGGTTCGTATCTAAGCTCACTTGGCCTGACGCTCGCGACGATGACAGCCACTCCGACATCGTGATAGATTTCATCATCTTACTTCTTCTGCAGCTCATTAGATTTTAGGCATTTACTTAATTCGTGAATTCGTTTATTAAGTAACACTAAGGGCACACGTATTTGAGAAATCGACACGCTGTTTATCTCATACTCTTCCGACAGCTCGCACGGTCTGCCGACGATTGTCTGACAGAGGGCGGATGAGCCGGCACGTTACCATCATTGCTAACAGCTGCTCCAAGAGGTATCGATCAGACTGCGAATCGGTCCTAAAGCTTGTTTGACTGGAAGATCTGGCACTGGACATTCGTAGCGTCAGTTTTGCATGTAAAAACAAAACTAGATAGATATTTGGCGTACAGATCGTACTCATATTCTCTATGCAGGTATAATCTCTTTCTCTGAGCAATTATCTATTGTAGCGGGATTCGTGCAGATAGCTACAGCCACTGGGCACAAAGTTCGATTCCACTACGTTGCTGTATATTGGCTTGTGATTGGCTGAACAGTAGTTCCCCTATGGAGTTGGTATTCAAAGCTTATCAATAACATAACGATATAACCTTCAATTGTAGATACTATTTAGATACGATATACACAAAGCAGGCTTTTGTGTATATGGTTTGTGTATATGGAAGTTTGCTACCGCTACGTGCAGTAGCGGTAGCAAACTTCAAATGACTGAAATTGTGATTAGTTAACTGCTAACGCCACTATTTGATTGTTTAAACTTTTGTCTTTTGCTGCCATTCATGTATAACTAAAGCCTAACGTATAGGACTCTCTAAAAAGCCGGGATATAAAGACGCAGAAAGAAAGACGCACTGTCTTCTATACGATACGTACGTGTCTATTACACGTATGTACACATATCTGAGCGCGCAACTAGCAGTCATAGTCTAACGCTGTATCAATGGTTCTCCAAACAAGGTCGGTATCGCCACTCTTAGCCTTACTTGATTTGATCGCTGTTTTCCGCTTGAAGCTATTACTATAACGGCAAATGAAATAGCAATTGAAGGAGGCTGAACCTAGTTGACTCTCGCTTAAAAGTATCGTCGTTGGCGCACACGAAGTAGCATTCGCTAGGTTTACCTAGGCTTATAAAACAGATACTCGCGCTTCGATTTCATCGCTTTTTGCTCGATAATTGTGCGATACCGTCGAAAACTAGTGACTTCGCAGGTTGCCACCCTATTTTCTTTCTTCCTGTTTCTCTCGTTCCCAGGAAAGGGTCCTGTATACATCGCTGTAAGCGGGCAAAAAGAAGCTACCGCCATTCGTGCTGCGAGGTGCGCTGTATGTTATTGGACGTGCACGCTTCTGGACGTTTGCTTCCATCTGTCAAAACATTCAGTGTGTCACGAGTTAAAGTAATCTTAAAGGGTCAACGTATAGCACATACCCGTTTATACAGAAACATGCACACTAATAATAATAATTATGAAAGTAGAACTATGACTGGAATTAATGGCGGCCCAACGGCGAAGCGCCCAGTTTCTGATGCTGATGGGATTAGGAGGTCTGTGACGACCAGCACTTTGACGGACGGTGATCATTTGACGCTGACATCCCCCACAGACAGGCAAATATCTCTGAGGCTCAGCTGAATTTAGAAGACGATAGAAAACACCCAGAGACTCCCTACGATGAGCGACCGGCAGCGATATTAAAAATCGTAGAATGACACCGGGACAACGTGTTTTATTTGGCCTGATAATATAACAAAGGCCACTGAGGCCCAAGTAAGCATACGTTTCATAGGCCTAGAGAGGCAACGTCATTGCGCGTGCGTCAAGCAGCGCCCAACTATGAAGTTGATTACAAGGCGACGCAGACTCAAATGTAAAAAAAGCAGGAGAAACTCTAACGAAATGTCAAAACATTGCCAAAGAAGCTCGTTTAAGAGACTTCTGCCACTAAAATCGTCTACCTCCTCCTAGCTAACGCCAAAAAAGCCAATGTATAGAAGTTATTAGAACTTGTATATTTATTTGGCTTGTTAGCATGCAGGGTTGGATGCGCTAATGATATCCGTTATAGCTCAAGCAACCGTAATTTTAAGCGGCGACTGCCGCTGTATATTACAGCCTTGTCTGCTTTACGCGTTGTTATCAATCAACATTAACGATCTTATACTACATAAAGAGGCCGCGCCCAGTTGACTTTATACCACGTACTTTATACACACACACACACACAGGTGAAGCCATGCTCGACCAGAGTATATTGCTAGATTATATTGAACTATGGCGAACCACGCGGCGATAATCTATTCACATCCGTTTAATATATATTTAACGGTGGCTTTCAGTAGAATTTTGGTCGGCCCCAATCCCAAATGCAATTAGTTGTTCTTGTTAGATAATTTACGAATATTATCTAGAAGCCAATGTTATTTTGATAATTTTTTTGGGCAAAAAAAACTTGCTAAGAGCAGCTTCGACGATCTTGGCAGAGGTTTGTGTTTTACAACCGTCAATTCTTTGCGGAAAAGTTACCCATATCCATCGATTAAAGTGGACAAATATTTTTAGGTAAAGGTCGGATTTATCCTCAAAAAAAAAATCATTTTGACAATTTTAAACTTTGGGCGTAGTTTCTACGCGTTAATCCTATCCAAGGCCACTAGTAAGATGATAAAAACGGAAAATGACCTGTAAATCTTCGTGGCGTCTCTTGTTTGATTCAGTTACAGCGGCTTTCGACGTTTGACCAAATCATAGAAGAAGCAGACCTGCTCGCTCGCATAAACCTCAATGGTGTCGAAAGCTAGCGTGTGTGCGGTTCTCTATGACCATAGGAAATAAACGACCAAGTCGCTTTTGGTTCCCCATAAGATGTTTCGCTGTACATCGTAACTGTTACCCGAACCCCATATAATTAATACAAATAAAACGACAAATAATGGGACCATCTTTAGACTGCAGTTACTCTATGGTGGTAAATTTGTTGCTTAACTCACATGTGAAGACGTTTTATGGGTGTGCACCGACACGTTGCCTTGCGACTAAGCCAATGATTCGAACGAAGATCAGTGACGCGACGTAACTACAACGCTTTTATTTTACTAGAAGATTTAAGGATCGTCAATTGATTGATTTAAAGTTACCGAAGCTTGTTCATATAAAGCATCCAAGGTAAGTTCCAACTTTTACAGATAGCGTTAATAATAGTACTGGATATATGTGACACAATCTGCGTACGGAAGCCGATAATCACAGCATCGCTGAAATGGACCTTTGATTACTCTATTCAATCCAATACGACGGTGTTATGAAACTACACAAACAGAGAAAAAAAAAAAAGGTACTTGAACAATATTTGTCCAGAATACTGATTATCTGTGCTAACACTGCTATGGAATCATTTTGTCAACATTGTGGACTATTTGACAACAAAGCTAGCAATGTCTAGAAGTGCTAAATAAAGTTGACAGCTGCAAGCGCAGAACACAAAATTGTTATGTAATGCTTTCTTCGATAATCCTACGTTCTGCAAACTCTAAAGTGAAAAATGCGTGAGAAATAGAGGGTTATCTGCTCCAAATATGAGCTAATCTAGTAGAGATTCACTTAATAGAGCAATATACTAAAAGGGTCGCCTTAAGCTGTCGTTTGGCATTCGCCAAGCGTCCTTTTTTTCTGCTCCAGTTAGGAACATGTATTAACAGGTGAAGGACGCGCTTGCTTGCGAACATCTACTGCTCCTGTAGAGTCGTAAAATATGCATCTCTATATTCTATCGTATTCTATTGTAGTCGTTCCTCGAGAGATTTGTCGTCCTTTACAGGAGCAAATCCTTTCGAAATTTTACGTCTCACTACAACACGAATTGTTGTTTCTCTGTGGTTATCCCGTCAACTGCACCATCTGCCTGAACACTTACATATATTGTTTGCGTTACACTAACTGAATAAGCTAGCACTCGTCGGAATAGGCTAACTCAGTAATTCTATTTCGAGATAGTGTAGGGAATTTATTTCAATCTTTAACTTTCGTTACCCCCCCCCCTTACGTACATAAACGACGGCTATACGCTAAGATATATTGTATAATAATTGACAATTCTAAACTAGTTGCTATACTACAAGCCAACGTAATGAAAAACTTGTCGTAAGGTTATATATTATAAAGAGTTGTCAATGGAAAGGTGGGCTTTGCCTCAACATAGTTCATCCTGCGTGTGTGATGCAAATGCTAGCCATCCACGCTTCCTAAACCCTCAGCTGGCCCAAGAAAAAGCAGTAAATGCACCCTATTGCATCTAACGGTTATTCGCAGACATTTGGCGACTCTGTGCGACCTACTACGAGTTCTGTCAAGACAATGCTTGGCTTCGAGGTATTTTTCCTAGCTTCCGTGTTGAATGCCCCTGGGGTACCATCTCGGCCACACGACACACAGCGACTCGAAGCGTACTTCCGATAAATCGCAGCAGAATAGACGAGCAGATGAACAATTAATTTTACCTATATTCTTTACAAAACCAACTTCTTCTTTTTCCCCTGTCTATCCTTATTTTTCCTTTTGCAGCCCCAACCGTACTAGTGTACCGCGCATAATAGCAATAGGAATTACGCACCGCAGCTCAAGTGTTTGTACTTTACGTTCGGTGTTCCGTATTCGTAGGGGCTCAATAGGCGCAATGGTACACAATACAGCAACACGTAGATTCATACTGAATCTTATCGTAAGCTACTTATGTACAGCAGATTTTGCTTACGTGGCCGCTGATTTGCAACTGTCTGATCTGGATGTTTCTATATAGTTCTATTCTCTTCCTTTTACACACCCACTTCCGGTTCGATGGGACAGAACCTCTGGTCCAGATAGGGGTTGCCACGAGCTCGCGTAACGTCCACCCATAATCTCTATACCCTCTTTGAAACTGCCAGGATTGCCGTTCCCACCGTTGGAGTTCGAATCGACGTCATGGAGTTTGCTGTTGAACGGCCATGGCGTCGCGCACGAGACAACGAATGGAGAAGGAACGCTTGTGAGAGGGTGGCGGCAGTCGCGACGTTCGGCTACCTCGCCACCAGTAAAGGCAAGGATGCTCAACGTAGAAGGGGCTTGCCATCGCCATTGCTGGTTTTGCTATCAACCAGCAAGAGGAAGGGAGGATAGGCCACCACCTCTCTTTGGAATAGCTCTGGTAGTGGGTCATAAATGCGCATAGAGTGCTTCGTTGGCGGGATATTTACAATGATGGAGTTCAGGGGTGTTTCTGTGGCTGCGAGCAGCAGCCGCCTTTAGGGGGCTGCCGCATGGAATCGACGGATGGAAGGAGAGACGGGGTAAATAAGTGGGATATATGCAGAGGAACAACGACGACTACGAAGTAGACTCGATCGACGTTTGAAACTTACCTCACTTGAAATGTGGCATAGAAGACGTCCCAGTATCGGGCTAGCGGTTCTGGGGCCCCACAAAGTGGGTGACTCCCGTTGAGGGAAAGAGGAATGGAGGGTACCCTTCTGACCGTTCAGTGGGGAAGGGCATGTCTGAACAGCAGCGGTAGCAGCAGCAGCTGCAGCAGGGTAAAGTACGGAAGTAACGGAGGTGCTCGGAATGGAGTGGGGCGCTTGTTGAGACCATGCCGGCAACGGCCTACCGGGGCTTTGTCGACGGTCGAGACAGGTCAGGTTCGCTCGGCAGACAGCCCGTAGCACTCGCTACCACTTCAAGAAAGCAGCAGGAAAGGCACAGGCAGCCCAAACAGGCGGCTACAGACGACGGATGCCGGCCCAGGCAGCCGGTCGGCGCACTCTGACTACTTTACGGTGAGATCTCTTCTCTCTCGCTGCCCCTGTGCCTAGGACTAGGAGAGGCAGGCACCGAAGCACTCAACCAGTCAGTGACCTAGACTAGCAGCAGCAGCAGCAGCCTCTCGCCCGTTTGCTGGCCCAGTGGAAATTTTCCATGGCCCACACCGAAGGTTCGCACGTACGAACTCGTAGAGGACGACCAGGGAGGCAAGCCAGCATAGAAACGAGAGGCAGAGCATATAGAACGTTGGAAGACAACGAACGCTGGACGACGCTGTGTTGTGTTGGTGTGCGGCAACAATAACGGGACCAGCGGCAGTGGTATAGATCGGTAGGGAGGCTGGCGCGGTCGTTGCAGCGCGTTTTTCGTTCGCACTTTGGTCTCGTTGCTTGGATTAGTTGTAACGATGACTACGCATCTGCTTGTTAGTTGCGGCAGATGATGATGATGACTGGGTGCCCGACTGGGCAAAAGCGTGGAGGAGGCCGCCCATCTGCGCGCATTACGAGCTGGACACAATATTAACCACGATGCTACAAAACAGGATGGCAGGCAAACAAATAGACCGATGAGAGTAGAATTCAGATGCTGAAAGTAACCGGCAAAGAAGTCATGACAGGCCAAAAAAGGTCTAACTGTTCGTGGGCGACCGAAACGAGCATGCTTACGGTTATAGATAGAATCGTATTTCAAGTGCTATTTCAAGTCAATATAATAGTTCGACCTATCGAATAGTAGCAGTACTTTGGGTTGTATGAGTTCTAATCAGCCAAGCGGGTTGTAGGTATTCTTACAAAACCGCCTAAAGTGAAGACGCACAGTACAGAAACAGCCGAAAATATCTTTAGTGCCATCATATGATCTTCTAATGCGTCGCATTAGCAACAAAAGGCGAGTTGGGCGTAGGTAAAAGGTAGGGTGACGACGCCATCAACAGAGTCCAACGGCATGATTTAGGAAAAGCAACAGAGGGCCCTCGCTGCCGCTGTCCGGAATGACGTCATCAAGGAGAGACTAACCGTTTAAGGCTGGAGGGGAGAAAAGGAACATGTGGGGGGATGGGGGAGGAGGACGTGAGATACGAACACGTTGTCCTCGTCACCTGAACGGCGAAAGGCTAGACAGATTATTCTTGATGTTGTTGTCAGATGAATTGATTATAATTATTCTCGATCGTTGTTTCCTTTTCGTTGTTATTATTGAAACATTGTACATCCATTTTCATTGCGACTGTATTTGTCGGTGTCGTCGCGGTCGTCCGAGAAGCTTGCATCAGGAAGACGGCGACGGTGTCCCTGCAGAAGGGGCCGTATGCTACCGCCGCTGTTGCTGCTATTACCGTTGTGCCTAACATAGGAGATCCGGAAGAGCGTATGAGGTCTCTTCCTGAAGATTGTTTCTACTATTATTTATACTGAAACGGCGATTTGAAGCCCGAGCACAGGACACAGGCTACACTAACGGACAGCCTTTGTCCGATTTACATTTGTTTCGAAAACTGTCATTGTTAGTTATACACACGAACAAACATTAGTTATAATGTTTGTTCGTGCTACAAAAATTTTTCTCTGTTTGTTATAAGGACATTACTTTGCTTGAAAATAATTTTACATCACTGTAACAATCCATGAGTCAAAAAACTCGACGGCCAAACGCACCAGGAAGCTGCATGGTGCACATAGCATCACAGTACACGGTACGGTTGGCAACAATGGCCTTGTCGAAAAGCCGAAAATCGCCTCGATTTCTATTGTTTATGGCAGTAGTCGCTTTGAGGGTTCTATCTTTGCCCCTCGCTACCTGCTTGTTTCTCTTCTGTAAGCGTCGTGCGATAACCGACGAGAAGCTTCGGTCGAACTTGGCCAGCAAAGGTTCAATAAATCTCGTAGTTCTAGGTTTGCTATTTGTCATCGTCGTCGTCATTATGTAGACTCTACCCGAAAACGCACTGCTTCCTTATGCTGAACGTATCAGAGTCCTATCATACGCGACAGCGGTTAAGTCAACGAAGATTCGTTGTTAAACCAGTTTAACTGTTGCTGCTGCTGTTCGAGTTCCTCCAAATCAAGCTCTGTTGTCCAAGTAGGCCGAATTGGAGTGTATCATTGGCCTTATGTCGTAATCACAGTAGCGATGGCTAAGCGGAGCTGGCTGTATGTTTTTTTAATTATGCGTGTTTGTGTGTCCTGATCCTGTTTAACGACGAGCATCCGTCCTGCTATTACCATCGTCGCTGCTGTATTATTTACCCCCAATTGATCGCAGTTTGGGTTACTTTTTTTTACCCGTTTATTGTGAGACCGGACCACTAATCCAGCGGTTTCTGATAACTGGCTTGAGGTTACTACAGCTACCGGCCGGAAAATGGGCGGTGATCTAACCATGATACTCTGTGGCTGATTAATACTAGGTAGAACTCATACCATGACTAATGGCAACAAATCATTGTCAGGATGAATGAAACACTGGCGTACTGGAGATACACTGCCCACCTTTGAGCCTATGTATACCGCATTTTTTCCTTTCGCTTTCTTTGGCCAATCATAGTTCTTCATCGAATTTTTTCTGCAATATTTGTCCCTATATATGCTCGCAGAGTATGCTTTTCGAGGCTGTGTTTCGAAAAGGTTTGATCTCGCATGACTGTAAGGCTGCCGAAAAAGAGCTGTGATCAAGTATTTCATGCAGAAGGTGAGTTGCAATTCAATTAGTTGACTCGTAAGTGCTACGCTGAATATAGATCGAAAGCCATGTCAGCTATTTAAGGGCTAGCCCTTATAAGCAGAAGTAACTGCGGTATTTACCATGAAGGTAACACAAAAGCTTATAAACAAACTTAAATCCATGTAATGATTTGTTTGCGTAGCGGTGGTCGGGTCGTTGAATCGACGGGTAGACCACAACGATTCCTTTGCAGCTTGTGGCTTGCGATAGGAAAAAAGCTTCAATGGTTGTGGGGGGGCCTCGTCGTTTATCAACTCGAGAGAAGGCACAATAGCAGGAACAGGAGGAGATTTTCTCGTAACGCGTCCAGTGATTGTCCTACTAGTCTGTTGCCCACTCGCCCATCCGATTTATAGTGTAACTGAGCACATTAGGCCTCCGGTACCGATGTCTATCGGACGCCTCAAAGGACAGGCCCGATTCTCGGAGAACTGGCGGCAGTAGTAGCGGCAGACCAAAGAGCGATCGGCACTGAAGAGCACGGGTAGTTAAAGAGTTGGGAAGATATGATTGTCATCTGTCTGTATTTAATCAGCTACTTAGCAGACAGTCAATGAAATAGCGACCAGCGATCCGAGTCACCCGGCAAAAAGAAAAGTGGCTCAACTGTAGAATCTGAAAGATCGCTGCCAGGCCACAACTAAATGCCCCTGCCCACCATAACCAAACAATGTTGCGTAGCAAATGCACTTCTATCGGTATGGACGGAATCGTAAGGCGACTGCTGCAGATGGCTATGCCGTATTATCTAATACTGCCTTACGCTAACTTATTGTTTGATGCATGCCGTTTACTATTCATAGTAATATCTAAAGCAATGTATAACGACAGCACCGGAAGCAGTACTCTAGACATTTTTATAGTTACTTTGCGAGTTCATTACATGCTTATTATCTGAGGAACGATAATGCGCATATGATAATAAAGGCAATGTTAGGGTAGTGAAGTTCATATTTCTCAGGCAAGTGAGCTTCATTCGACTGACGAAAAATTGGGATAGGCGTGCTTGGATTCGATTTGTGCGTAAGGGCTTGAGAAGTTATCGGCAATATTGTATAAGGACAATATTAAACACTGTCGTCTGTCGCTACATAGCGCTAATGGGACCGACTGTTCATTACCAAGCCGTCCTTTGAAATGGGTGCAAGAATAATTTCCCCAAACGCGCATCACTTGGTGCCATCATCCTTTGTGCCTCGCGTCGCTCCTACCAATGTAATTTGTTTGTTTGCGCTACCTATCAATATGTGTAACATCTACGGTACCGCGATGGCCAACAACAATAGCGAGCGCAGACGTGCGCTTTGGAAGTCAACGACCGATAACGGCCCCCGAAGGGAATGCTACGGTGCATCAGAAAGCGGACAGCTGCTAACACGCGAGCCTTCGGTTACCTGGAGCAGGACATAGTCGTCGCAAGGTCAGCCGAAGTGATCGAGAAACCGCAACGACGCTTGTGATGCTTATTATAAACAGAAACGTGTAGAAAATCACAGGCAAGCGTCACGGAACGCTACAAGTATGTACTAGTCGCCATAGATTACTCGTCGTTGAGGTTAGATGCATCGCCAATAGTTTGATACGTAAGACTATTGGCGATTTCGTCGCTAGAAAGCTGAAAGACAATCAAAAGAAACGGGAGACAGCAACGACACCTGTTTTTCATCACCTTCGTTGATTGCTCTTTAATATTGTTGATTATCGTCTGAATATTGGCACCACTGACCAGAGCAGTTTTAAAGGCAACGGATAGACCGGTTCTGCTGAGATACGGCGGCGGAGATAACCGAGCGCAATGGCCAATACGTTAAGCGAACCGACTATGAACGCCTAAGATACGTTAGATTGTAACGAGCACTGGGAGACAGCATTTGATCGAAGTAATTCGCATGTAGTGAAATACTAGTAAGATGAAAATTCTGAAGATATCTATAGCCCTATTTTGTGGCTCCAAGCGGCCCATGGTTAGGTTGTGCTGGTGGGTCAATTTGAAAAACAAAGGTACGTCAAATCTCTGTTAATATATCAATATATTGGCCTGTTAATTAGGTTGAAAGGAGCAATGTCCACTAACCGTTCACTGTATCTAGCGCGCCGATACCAGCAACAGCCAACGCCAACAACAAAAACAAACACACAATAAATTATTAAAAATAAATATATTACATCCAATTAAACCCATTGACATTTTTGTTACACACCCACATCTGGGTTCGCGTGAAGCGGTTTATGTAGCGTTTATCTTTGAGGCATCATACTGTATCATACAGAATGACAACGCTATTTGCGCACAATCTAGCCCGCTGCCGAAAATCATTCGGGTGTCCGTTTGTTCTTTGATGTTCTACTCCTGGATATGTCGCCCATAATGGTACACTGTCACAAACATTCGAATGGTCCACCTGGCTAGAGCCATAAGTATAACTCACATGTCGATATACACAAATATCTATTTTTACACATCGCCACCGCGTTTGTGTAACCGACCGTTCTGGGCGCCCTGTCTGGCCAAATAGGTGCCACTCCTTAGCTTGGCCGTGACATCTATAATACAATCAGATACAAACGCTATAACATGGTCAATAGATTCTCTCTTCTCTTGACGGTAATGGGCCGAAACAATTTTAGGGGCTACAGTGAGGTGGTATGAGAACTGCGCAGTTGCTCCTTCTAATGCTTTGCGCAGGCCAACGGTCACTGAGTAGCCTTACGGGGGAGACTCATTAAGGGAAAGGCAAAACAACGTATCGGATATACTGTATACAGCAGAGTTGAAAAGGCGCTGTTTTTTTTACTTCTAGAGCCTTCGATTGGTAGGAGACCTAAGAGCCGAGGCCAATTAATCAGAGTCCTCGTCGGAGCTGTGATGAGATCCATGATGGAGTACTCGGTTGAACTATGGACCTATAATCGCCTTTTTCCCCTACCATAATGTAGTTGATTCTAGAGAGAAAACCGCTGTTCCGAATTACGTCCGATCCAAATAGCTGACCGGAACTTGCGTAGCAGCTAATACATGTCTATTGTTCGTTCAACCTGACCACTGCTGATATTTCCATGGCTGACTCTGAGTCTTAGTTATGCTTCTTCTAGCATTGCCGTCTTGTGTGGTCGACGGTGTGGCTGTGAATGCATCAGTTCTGGCGCCGTCCGTTGCTCGGTCGCCTGTCAATGTGCGGGCCGGCCTGCAATGTATATCTGTCTGTTTATTTGCCTGCTTGGTGGGGGGAGTCTTTGCTACAGAACATAACCAAGTTTGATTGTCAATGGCTATCTTTCGGCTGCCGCGCGGTTCCGAGGGCTACTATTATTAGTACGGCCAACTATGTGCACTAGCTATATAGAGCGAACATGTAGTTCCTCGTTTGTAACAGACGCTCACAACAATGACAAACTTCCTCTAATAGTTGTCAGAGGGCAGAAGGAAACGGGGAGCGGCAGGCAGGCCATCTAGTCGAGAGAGATACCAATGTCGACGGAAACATTTTGCCGGCGTCCGCGTTAATTTAGTGTTTACTCCTTATCGACTTTACTGATGTTGGCAACAACTGTTACATCAATCATCCAATTTCTCTGTTTGTTTATTACACACCACATATCCGTTAGCTGGTGAGCGAAAATAACGTTTTGCTATAACACACATTGAAATATTATTGGAGAGAAACGAAATCCAATAGTATAGTTCACTCAAGATTCAGAGATCGCAAAACCGATTTATATTACCACTAACACATTTGATATTCTTTCAGATTTCCAATACTGGCGCCGCTAAGCCTTACACAGAATCGAAGAGTCATCTAGCTACGTTTTATTGCCTATTTTTTTTTGCGCCAGCCAAACTGCTTAGAAGCTACCCAGCGGAAGGCAGTATATAGCCCTGAAAGCTAATGGCAAACGCACGTGCCTTCCATGCTGAGGCCATGGCACTATTATAAGAGCAGTGGCCCCTCTGCGTACACGATGATAAGCCCATAACCCAGAAACAGCTACAATGTACACACCAGCAGTAACAACAACATGGCAGTTCGGTAATAGCATTAACAGGTGCCACAGCCCATATCACAGAAACAAGACCGATCACTTACCTTTTTATAGCGCATCGTGCCTTTCGCAGAGAGATAGTCCATCACACGAGCAAGTTCTACAGTCCAACTGCACGGCGCACTGCACTTTGACACAGCTTTTTTCTATTTTTTTAGAGTAGAACTTCGTTTTTTTTATCGGCAGCACTCGAGATTCTTGTTTGGGTCGATTTTTAGCAAACTAATATTGAAAAACGATGTTTAATAGTCGGACGATGAATACTTCTGTGATCGATTGTTACTATCGTAGTTTTTGTGTTGTTAACAATGATAGGCCAACAATCAAATAGATCAAAAAAGTAAGGTGAACTAGCGCTATCGGCAAAAATACGTACTACAATTATAACTATATCATGCTTAGGTAGAGTTAGACTAGGTGAACCTAATAGGAATTACTGAGTCGAAGGCACAACGCCCCGCTGCCTGAATGGCTGTCGGGCCTGGTCACCGGAGTAGCCTAATGTTCCTTGTGAACAGATTCATACAACAAAGGTGACGAATTAGCAAACGGGCCTCCAAGAAAAGATAACTGTCGGTAGTATTATCCGCGGGAGGCAATAGTTCATCGAGATGACAATCTGCCCAAACAAGTAAACTCTGCTCAAACAGACACTGACAGACGCGAAGCGTTTTTGAGGCGTTGCTATAAATGTTGTCGTGATTCGTTCCCGGTCATCGTTGTCATCGTCGTCGATGGCGGCGGCGGCGGCGGCGGTGGCGTATCTACAAATTCAAGATTGGCCTGGTGGCATGGCAGAGTCACGTAAGAAAGTCGAGCTGAGCCTTGGTCCTAACTGCTAGCCAGTTAAATCTCGTCTATGTTTCTCTTCCTTTTTTGGATCTTAAGTAATCGTCTGAGTTTGTTGCTGTCTGCTGTTCGAACACTTTGGCGGTTTTAATCTCCGTTTCTACCTCAATCTCAAGCTCTCTTTTTTTCTGCTACCCTATCAGCAGTATCGGGTGACGCGGCTACGCGTACGGAACCTTTCGGCGGTTTCACCCAGTTTCCTACTCGCGAATACAATGGCGGACTGTTGGCGGCCGGATTGTTGAAGACTGATCCGGTTTTTTGCTCGCTCTCTGGTTTTTTTGTCGAAACTCGTCGTAATTTCTCTTCTGTCCGTTCGTCCGTCCGTCCGTCTGTAGCGGGTGACACGGGACGACGGCGACAGCGGCAGTAACAGATGCTGCAGCTGCGACAGGGGCTCTTACACTTGTTCGCCTCTCAGATGTTTCGCAACTGTCGTCCGTCTAGCCAGCTCTGGCTTGCAGGAGCAGTGGTAAATAATAAGCAGAAGCAGCTCAACAGCCGCACAAATGCAGCTGCTGTTGCGCTCTCAATTTGGGGTCTGGCAGTAGGGCCATTGGTAGTTTCCGCTAGGATGTGTCTTGCTCACTTCCTATATATATTGCTTTATTTCCCGACGACGAACGGCCAAGACGACTTCCAGGGACCGCGCGCGGGTCTTAGCGGCAGCGGCAGCGACGGCTGCTTTGGCTAGTGAGAGAGTTCGGGCCAACGCTATACAGAAAGACTGACAGACACATAGGCAGCGTCCAGGCAGCGACTACCACAAAGAGAGAGAGGGGTACGAGTTCGAGAAGGCGAGGGCTCGCGAGCGCGCAAAAAGAGAGGGAGGGCAGATGAACGAAGGGCCGCCCGTAGGGCGCTTCATGGCACATCCGGTAACGCCGTCGACGGTACCAGGGAAAAGACGCAGGGAAACAGGCCAGTCGGCTCGGACGAGGAGGGCCGTCGATGGTCAGACAGGATCAGAAAAAGGTCTACCGATAATGGGAAAATGCGTTGGAAGCAGGGATCAGCCTGCAGCCAGCTGCTACCAAAGCCTATCAGCTGCACTAGGGGCAATGGAGGGCCTGGCGCCAGATAGTAACACTCCTCAAATCATATATATTTATTTCGTATGTCACGGAAACCAGGTGGGTCATTTAAAGATTTTTAGTTTTTCAGCTGAAAATAGAACATATTGTAGATTCGACGTTACATAGCTTTATGGACATTTTTTTTTCTAAATCTAGAATCCTTTCTTGATGTATCCTACGATCAACAAACATCGTGCAACCATAACGACGCTCGGTAGAAAGGCGACAGAACGATGTTTAGCGTACGTTGAATATATTAATATTAAATGATGCAAACTAAAGGCGGCAAAGCAATATTTCTTCGAACGTTTCCAAACGTCTTAATAAATATCGTTCTTTTTGTACTTTTTTGCCAAACGAAAAAGGTGCGGCCGTTGACAGAGGCAGAAAAACAGTAATTACCCTTCTGGTCATAGCCATGAGCGACTGCATTTCATTAAAGGCACTCAGTGCTGATAGGAAATGCTCTAATCGATTAGTCACAATTGACGCAATCAGCGGGAATGCTGATTTAGCTGATTGAACATGAAACTAGCGGACCCTAAAACTGGGTTGGGCAATATTCCGCTTTCGGACTTACAAGTGACGAGATACGAAACGTTGATAATCGTATTTGGACATGTAGTAGCAATTCTGAGCGTAAACGTGCACGGTAATACACTTCTATAACGTTGGTTTATTATAATAGTTGCTGATTTATCCTTTATAATATCTCTATCGATTTTGTCGCAGTTCCTTGCTAGCGCCCCAATGAAGTCCACCGCGACGCGCAACATCCAGGTGACGGTCCGCTATTTTTACTTGCTGCGTTTCTAAGTACGCAAGCAATTATGTCGAGTACAAAAGCTAAACATTTCATAGATACACGTATCAATAACGAATTCTGTGATCAATCAAAGTTATATCTAACTAACATAGAAAACTCTTAGCCATAATGTGTACAATCCAGTCAAATTCTACTTCAGTGCCACGTGTCATATATCTACATACAGTTGTGCCATGTGCATCGCTGCATCTTCCACATGGCGCTTCTGTGCTGTTACTGCCGCTGCTGCTGCTGCCAGCTGTGAAGGGCCGCCGTTTCGCCCAGTCTGGCCTGGCTTACTCTCTGCCTGTAGATGTACATACATATATACACGCATACATATCCCTCTGTGTTCCTACTAACTGTGGTGGAATATATATACTAGCTATGCTCTCCATTAGACTCTATCGTCGGATGGTAAAGCGCCCTCGGAACCATGTTGTCGTTATTCTAGTGGGAGCCTTGTGTCATTCAGCCAACCACCGGCTGTCTGTGGCCGCGTGTGCTGCGATTTTCAGACCCCTTCGGCCCTCGCCTCTCATCGGTTCCGGCAGCGGCTGCGCAAGGGACCCGTTCGGACCAGGCCTGTTTCGGCCCCTTCCACCCTTCCCTCTTTGTGGCTGGCTGTCCGCTCTCCGTATCCGCGGCGGAATATACTTAATCGTACCCCACCTTGTCCTTTTCCCTATACAAGCTACACACAGGCCCACTTGCACATACACATATGGACACGTACTCAACGGGCACTCACACAGCCACTGCCCCATTACCATCACCGCCATTGAACATTGCAGCCGTGGCCACAAACAGCGTCCGACCCGCTGTGCGACAGCGACATACAGCCGCCAACGCCAGCGAAACCTCACTAGTGCGAGAGAGCACCGCTAAAAGTGACATTTTCTCATAGGGTGACACGATTATCTCCTAGCATGGCCTTCGCAGATAACAAAAATTAGCGGCAACGTTTGCGATGCTATTGTCGTTTGTTGGTACCTCAGTCGTTTGGATATGAACGAGGTTTAATCAGGATTATTGGCTCTCATTTTTGGTAATGGTATTAAAAGTGGCGTTTCAAGAGTTAGATTTTTCCTTTTTATTAAGTATTCCTCTCAGGCCTAGACTATGGTCAACGTGTATGATAGTACCTGGTGTCTGTCCTTGTCTGGTTTGATGCTTTCATGCACTAACCCTGGCCGTTACATAGAGCACTTCCCAGTAACTTGGTCTAGAAGACAGCGCTGGGCTGGAATCTATCGGCCGAGATAGATCGCCACATCGTCGCCATTATTGAGACAAAAAGGAGAATACGACGGACGCAAGCCTCTGATACTCGGACCATTCGCTGAACTAATCATTCCATTGACTTGCACGTCATATGGAAACACTGCGGCACTAGAGAATAGTGCCATAATATATTGTTACCGCAGAATATCTATTGTCGTACCTACAATAATTACAGGCGACAAACATGATTGAATCTCGTAAATACGTCAATGATATCGCTCGCTTAACGAGACAAAAAAAAACTTTTCAGTTGTGCTACGTTTTTATTTTATTTGTACAGTGACTCATTTTTTACACACGCCCATCTATTGACCACCGACTACGGTGAATAAGGATAACAGCCAAAAAAACAACAATATTCTGTTGACGGCGTTTTCGTTCTGTGTTTATATCTGGCAACGTATTTAGTTTTCTCTACTTTATACCTACTTATATAGAATGTATTTCACCATCGCCTGCCGCCGTATTCCAAGAAGGGTAGACAAAACCGCCTCACCCTATCGAAAGCAGCGGGTGGTCTATGGAAAATTTTGAGCGCTATAGGCGGCCTGCTGGTCGTCGCGCCGCTGCTGTCTGTAGATAGATAGCATGAACGTGTGTGTCTGTAAAAGTGACTCTAAATCGGTGTTT
Organism: Varroa jacobsoni; assembly: GCF_002532875.2. NCBI lineage: Eukaryota > Metazoa > Arthropoda > Arachnida > Mesostigmata > Varroidae > Varroa > Varroa jacobsoni. Next base: position 149,756 of record NW_019213789.1, on the reverse strand, counting down.
GTTCGTTCGGCTGGTCTGTCTCGCTCCCTCAACAGACGGCTGCACGCAAGCGTGCGCCCGGCGAACGCTAGCTACTTGTACCACCGCCAGCGTCGACCGTCATCTGTGGGCAAATTTGCGTTTTGCTGCCGTTTTGTATGCACGAGAAGCCAGATTGGCGATTGTTGATCCAAGGGGTTCGCGTATCGGCGGTAGCAATGTTCATCGTTGCTTTGGCTATATGTGTCAGCGAAATGGAGCAGCTTTTCTCTACGTACGTATATGCATTTATATGTTTCGTCCGCTTGACAGCTGCTTATAGTTGTTGTTTATTAGATCGGATTATATTACGACGTTTGTGAGGAGGAGGAAAAGATCGGAGTCAGCGTCGTGTACCCCACCGCTAGCAGTAGCGGCAGCTGAGGCAGCAGCGGCCGGCAACGCGATGATACCGTTGCTGCCACAGGCGACAACGGCTGAAAACATGGCTATGGCCTCCACACGAATTACACCAGCATCCATAACTACCGCGGCGAGTGTAGGGCAAAACGAACGCGCGCTCAGAGCGTTCACGTTCTCTATTCACTGATATGCCGTTATCGGCAGCGGCAGTACGAAAACGTAACGTCACACAGTCAGCGTCATCTGGCATCTCCATCTCGCTTAGTACCAAAAAAGAGCAGCCGCAGAACCAGCTACCACAAGCGTTGCAACCACCGCTGCTGGCGCCACTGGAAGCCACAAAGTTTGTTGCTCGGAAAACGAGCGGTTGCCTCCTCTTGCCAGGGCTGCCGCCGCTCCTGCGTTCGTGGTTCATCGACTCTGTCGGTAATCGCTGGCGGCAGCGGATGAGTGGTGAGGTATAGCCTAAGTAGATTCATCAACCTGTGTCAGTGGTCTACTATGGCCGTGTGGGTCGAGGTGGAAAGCATTGCGGTAAGAAGCGATCCAGCATGGCTGAGGAAGAGGCCACGTGTACGCCGCCATGTGGCGACTGACTTAATGCCTAGCCGTTTCTCTTGCTGCTGTTAGAACATCCAACGAGTCAACGCGTAACAACAAGAAGAAAATGAGGGGAGAGAGTAGTGGGGTGGGCAGCGATGATGCCGTCAACGGTAGGCGCATGCCAACTGGCCGATTGCCGAAAGGACATAACGTTCAGTCCTAACGTAAACAGGAGCTGTATACGGCGGATCAGAACAAGATAGGAAGATATGTGATAGAGGCAGTTACTCTATAGGCCGAGTGGCCACCGGCAAAGGCGTTCGCGGACGATGATAGTTGAGGAAAGCTTCTTAGGTCGTGACAGCAGCTGTAAAAGGGGCGACGTAGAGCTGGACACTGAAGGTTTTCGAAAACAATTGAAGGCAACACACATGACAAATAATAGGCGGGGCAATTCCGAAAAAGAGGGAAGGGCAAGGGAACTGACAGGTTGGCAAACAATAGTCCAATACCCATGCAGCAATGCAGTCCAAGCTTGTGGTCGAACTGCAGCAAATCGTAGAGCATGAGATAGTACGTAGCAGACATGTAGACTATGTGCGCTGGTCGTTAGCTGCGTGGCACTTTCAATATTGATCCGTGCTTTTTATTATACCCAAAATGTGAGAAAATATCAAAAAGGCTAAGCAGAGGAATTGACGCTACCGCTGTACGAAAACTTAGCCAATATAGTTAAACTACGAACGGCGACGAAATTGTTGCTACCTTTTTACCTTTCGATTGTCGTTTGTTCTACCTTTTTTTGCCATTAAAAGACGGTCACACACGAGGAGGAGAGGAAGGGAGCATAGAGAGAAAAAAAGGCGAAAACCGAGCAAACTGACGATGAAAGCGGCATTGTCAAAGGATGGACTCGCCGACAGAGCGAAGGCAAGAGGGGGCATGATGGCAAGTGGGCGTTCAATATAGCGATCGACGGAAAAGTCTCTCCCTTCTTTCTTGAAAGGCAAATAATCGCGTACGGCCATCCACAGTCGGTCGAACATTCGCATACGAATTCGCAACTGGGTGGTAATGTACACAGTCAGAAGAGCGAATGCGGGCTTGCAATCAAAAAGCCGAACTGCAGAAACGGAGAGACGGAATCAAAAGGGCAGGGACGTACAGACAAACTTTCGACGAAACATAGTGTATCTATTTGCCAGAACATCCGAATGGGTAAAAAAAAAAAACTGAAAGCCCTTTTGCCAAAAGCCTAAGTATAAAAGATGAAGGGTCAAAGGTGAGGAACCGAAAAGTTGAGATAGGGAAACGAAAGTAGGTTGTACTTCAAATGAGGATACCTTAGGAGCTTTCGTTTGCGAGAAAAGATGCAAGCTTCTGACTTAGCAAAATTTGGTAAAAACCTGACGGACGAAGTAGAAACGTCGAAGGGTTTCAAAAACAACCCCCTTTTTTTTAACATCGCTACCTTCCCCTAACGATTTTTTATTTGCTATTGCTGCTGCTATTCTAAGTCCCCTACGCATATAAGCGTTATTTCAACTACGAAGCACTGTGCCCTTACTCTTCGTTAGTCTATCCCTCCTCAATACATACTATTTTATGTAGACAATAAAGTGTAATTTTTGGAGTTGGAGAAGCGGTAGAATATTGGGATATTAGTGAAGTAGATGACGACAGAGAGATTCATAGAACAAGAAAATTGCACGGAAGGCAGACGCGTGTTCCGTTTGTTGTGCGCGGACGCGTATACATGTGCTCGAACGATGACTCATATTTTTTTTATATCAACTTCGATTCCATGTAACTTCACGTTGTTTACCTTTAGAGCCCGTGGACAACTGATTAACAGCTTCGATGCAACTTACAGGCCACTATGTGACATAATAAATTACAAAAAGATTATGATACGTGTTAGAAATTACTATTATTGTTACTCTCGACGTTTGGAGTTGTCGTAAGGCGTTTCTTCAGGCAAAATGCTGCCATTTTTCTATAAACCTTTCTATTATTTTCTGAATAATAATGTCTGTATAGCTCAAATATTTATCCTACCTCGGTTATAGAACTTCAATAAAAAAAAAATACGTCACCTGAACAGAAACGTATCAGCTGATCAAGCCTAGGCACTTTTCAATTATAAGTAAAGAATCTTAACATTACACAGGCTATAAGCGTATAGCACGGTGGTGAAAATTTCACTAGTTAAATCTTCCTACGCTCGAACGTAATTCCGTTCATTCACTCTATGACTAAATTTATTTCCAGATGTGGTAGTTAGTCTTTACAATAGACGCAAAAAAAAAAAGAAGAATCTGTTCTCAAGAGTCAAACTGTTATATTTTAAGTCCGGCGCTCTCAATTCAGACTAACAGAAAATTATCCGTCGTAAATACACAAAAAACTGCTCGAAGCATTTTACGAGCAAAGCAATACATATAAAACTTAATTAAGAAAAAAAAAACAGAGGATCGTTGCTGAATGCCACTGCAAGCAGATACAGAAGCCTATGACATCATTAGATTGTCGGCCTAAGACTCACTGTATACCATAATTTGTGGAACCCAAGCAAATATGGGCCTTGTCAAATGAATTAACATTGATGCAACACTCGTGAAACCCTTTACCAAACTATAAGGATTAAAATTCAAAAATTCTACATGATAAGGAGAGAAAAACGTGGAAAGTGATGAGGGCATTGAGCGAATCATGCTTAGGATCGTTTTGAATAGGAAGTTTTTACCGACCAAGTTTTTAGGTCCAATAGTACCTGTAACATTGTAAGTCATGCACAGAGCTGTGTTTTGGTTCTGCGATGTGAAGGTTTGTGAAAGCCCAGCCATAGCAAAGGCACGTCGTCTCGTATATAAACAGAACATGCTGCCAGTGCTAAACCCATGATTCTTAAGACGCCGTTCTCGTTCATTATATGACTTCTCATATAAATATATATGAAATAGAGCTGAAGATGCGTGTTCTACATCGTCGCCATTTCGAAGAAGCGTGAAACAAGTAGTACTTTCGAAATGCTGACTGATATGCACCTAGTGAACATAAATCAATCAAATGTGAACATACAATGGTAGGCGCATAATAGATAGAGCAGGGCAAGAAGTAGTTGAATTTTTGCGTTGCCTAAAGCAATATGTTTGGAATAGGCACGAGCTCCGTTCTCATGCATTGCCCTAAGCGCAGAAGCAGATTCTCATCGTACAACTGATGGCGATATAATCCGCAGGGCGAGCAAAACAGTTTCTGTCGCGAAAAATAATAATTTTACATAACTACCACTAAATCTTATCAGAGCACCAAAATGTTTTGCACGTTAATGATTTTTGTGGGCCTATTCAAGTACCGTTGAAGTGAAAATGCGTACGCCACGGTGAGGTGATTGCATGATTCATTTTAACGTGCGAACAAATACATTCATAGAAGGTAAGATATGTCTTTTATCTCTGTTAGCGAGTTGGAAAATAAAAATGCACTTAGATTGACCTCCTGAGCTTAATCAGTTGTCTGTACCAGAAATTGGAGGTTCGTCCTCTCTATCGTCGACCACGTTCTCCAGTAGAATCGCTGCAAGAAGACTTTATTCGTAATGAGAGAAACATTCATAGAGGCTCCCGCCTTGGCCTGCGTGACCATAACCCTGTCCCTGAGCGTCGAGTCGCAGTGTTCCTTGAAGTCGACGAACACCGCGTGTAGCGGACTGCGCGGCGTGGCCCGTGTTCTCTTGACGTCTGCTACTAGGAACCTGCGCGCCATTCCTGCGGACTGTTCTCGCGAAAACTGTTCCGTGGAAAAAGCGTGTACATTTCCTAAGTAGCCGTCTACTCTTTTAATCGGCGAGCCAGTAAGCAGCTTATAACAAACGCGTTTATTTGCCATCCCTTGCCACATATGGCGGCGTAGTAGGTTCGCTCTTTCCTTTAAGAATGGCTAACAGGCATGCGTCTTTTCACTACGCTGGAAATGCATCAGCACGTAAGCACTATTAAATAGTCCTAGTGTCTAGCATGGTACCAGAACGACGGCGCGTTTGAGAGACTCACTGCATACCGTATTTGAACCAATGGCCTTCCTATTGCAGAAGCTTCTAAGTCCTTGCATTAACTCTTGTACTATGAAACCTTGTTGAAAGAGATCACGTTGTACTGAGGTACCTTGTTTTCATGCTGGACTGAAAAAGGCACTTCGCGTGGTATCGTACCCCTTGAGACAAATATCTGCTATATAAACGTAAAACATAAAAAGAAGTGATTTATGGGATCCGAAGAGCTGATCAGGTGAGCCGGCAGGCCGCCGTTGTCCGTTGGCCACTTAGATAGTTGACATCCTACAACGGCGATCAAGCGGGTCTCTGGCCGTACAAGGTAATCATTGCCTTTGTGTCGAATACGTTTTTCGACAGGTCGTTTCAAAACGAAGAGTAAATGGTAGAACTCAGGCTATATTTCAACTATATGCCTGAGGTCCATTTGGATGTTCCAGGCAAGGATACAAGATCATGGCCTATGCTTTCGGGTGGAGGGGAAAGACCTACTGTAGACTAGAAAACTTCAACCTGATGCTTCGTACAAATATCAGTATTGACCAGTTCAGGTGCAGGGAGAATTTCAGGGAGTGTGTTGCAGGAACGTATCTACATCTAGGCATCTCGACGGAGCTTAACGTTTACCAGTCCGTACAGGTACAACTTGAAGAGTGAGGTTTATCGCCATAGGTATAAGAATGCGAATGCTTACGTGCAATGATAGAGAATGATTCCCATCCTCAAACTTTATCCCACTTCTGAATACATTCATCTCAAATACATTGATAACCGAACTTCCTGCATGTACTAGGAAAGTTCGTATGGAAGTAAGACTGAGTAGGCACGACGTAAAATAATATATTTTATATATGGCCCGTTGTCCTCTATTACAAAGCAGCGTGCAGAATAGAAAAACAATAAGTTGAAAAGGTTAAATATTCAAGTCTCGGTCAGCACGAGGATGTCTACAATACCCAGGGCGTCCAAGGATCGAAGTGCCAGAGTTGCATCTCGCACTTCGATTCAGCCCTTATTTCTTAGCATCTCCTCACGGTTCGGCTTTGCTGCAAACTCTGTATTGTATCCACAAGCGGCTACAGTGATCCAAGCTGCTGCATACCATAATCGGCCCTCTAGTGATTAATGCTGCCAAAACCCACTTCGAGAAATTCTCGATAATTAAGTCAGGCCATTCATTGGCCGTAGTCCATTCATTCAGCTTGGTGCTACCCCTTATATCGATGGTTCCTTAATGGGGACTTCGTCTAACGGTGATTGATCCCTTTGAAGCTAACCTTTGAAGGACGCTGGAACGTTCGGCTCTGGAAGTCCGGTTGAGCTGACTAGATTCGTTATTCACGCCCCCTCCTCCTTCTTCTTCTAAAGGCTTCATACTCCTGGTAATGTTGTAGGCGGTCTTCCCGGCCACTTCACTTTCGTAGCCACTTTCGACGACCAGGCGCTTTCTGCGCAATTTTGACGGAGGGGTAAACGGAGAGCACCTCTAGTTGTTACTCGAACCGTAAGATAATTGACGTCACTGAAAAATTTTCTAATTGCTGATATATTTTTTTAATCCTTTTCAAATTCCATGCTTTTATGATAAATAGTCTGTAAAATATCGCGGCTGTCCTTTAATTATCTGTTTGATACATGGCAGTGACGCTACACACCTTCAGCGCCGTCCGAATACTTAGCAACGTCTTTGTAAGAAAAAATTTCTCTTAACACGAAGCCAAGGAGTTACATGCTGCCAACGTCCACCGCTAGCGTTGCTTTTTATGGCGGAAAAAGGTTAAGCCGTCCCAAAGTCGCTCGGAGATGTCTCGCATTTTATGGTCATCCACCTTCACATGCTTCTGTTCCGTATGTAAGCTTGGCATTTACCCTTCGACCTTCATCACTCGACAAAATACGAACCTCATGAGACCCATCGATTCCTTCTCCACACACTTCGTAAATTACTATGACAATTTGCACCGAGCATAGCCTATAACGTCATTTGCCCGCTGGACCAGTCCCGTCGCTTGTCTTACTAATTGCCTTGCGTACATTCGTTGCATTTAGTTATGATTCTCTCTGGCGCGACGACTGCGATGGCGTATGCGATCGTTTTCGAGTGTCGATGGATACTTTGGCAAATGTAAACTGTGTGCATCGCGTGTTGCGGCTGCCATTTTTTGTACCAGGGATGGTCCAAGTGCGTGTTTATGGGTGGATTGTGCTTAGGCGACGGGACGCAGATGACAATACTGCCGTTCACTCACTAATTCCTAGAAGAAATGCGCTGGTATTTCCGCGGAATCGATCAGTACATACGTAAGAAAAGGAACCGTTTGCAAATACCGGGCATTTCGGATATTTCGGGGTGCACGAAATGAGGACAACTCGATTGGTGTCTAGCACGTCCGAAGAAGCTCAGTGGAACTCCCCAAAAACAGGCGAAGACTGAAGAGTAGACAGCTATATGATTATGATAACTGATGACCAGTCAGTTGATAACTAACAAGGCGAAGTTCAGGAGATTGGGATCAAACCTTCTCTCTGCATCCGTCACTTTTTTCGCTGTGGCACATTTATGGACATGAAGGGACTCCAATGAAACGACATCTCTATGGGTAATTACAAGAAAAAAGTATTATTAGGATGTTTGTGATCTTAGGACTTCCTCAAGTGTCACTAGCTACTTGGCGTGACAGCTTCGTCACAAATGTAGAGCAAACGGATGAAAAAAAAAGTGACATTATCATTAGGCAAAAAAAAATATTGTCATTAATGAAGTTAGTCGGTAATGAAACCTTCAATTATGTTAAAATTGAGAATATTTACAGTTGTCACCGATACTCTTCAGCGACAACTCGTCATTTCTGCCCAGAGTTCAAAAGACGCGCTGATTAAGCCTGCATGTAACGCAAAGGTGCCCTTACCGATCGGCCGCTTTCGCTCTCGGACACTTTTTTTGACAATGCATTTTTTCTACTGTCGCACGCCGTACACGCTCTGATTCATGCAGAAATCGTTTGTTTCTGATCCTTCAACTGATCCTTCCTGAAACTTCATCCTAAGACAGACATTTGAGGAAGCTAATGTTCGAAATACTCTCAGCTTGGTTTCGGGTCGGGCGCCTGAAAATGCTGGCCTCCAGGCCTGCCAGGACCGGATAACAAAGCAGCTGGAGTACCTTTATTTTCTGCAGAACACTCGACAGTGTTGCCACTGACGAGCTAATCCAGTTTTAGTACTATAGAAGGTATAGAGAAAATGATATTGGATATATTTTCTAAAAGTTTAACATGTTATGTATAAATTTATCGTTGTTTTCATTAATTACGCTACGTAAATCGCGGCCAGTCATACGTTTTTAGTTATCTACACTGAATGCTCAAATCAAAAGTCTAGCTGAATTTACATAGTCAAACGTTCTAAATACGACAGCTTTGTCGTTCGTGGTATGATCTCTGAGGAGATCCTTTTTATCAGAGACTGCAACAATCTGCAAATTTGAGCGTGCCCATGGGCCACTATGCAGGCACGATGCGTCAAGGATAGAAATGTTCTGAATTACCCGATAACATTACTATCATGAATATATCTTTTATACGAGTTTCTGATTCGGTATTGGACAATAGAGTGCTTGACAAAACAACAACTCATATATCTCGAGCAAGAGATTATATAGACAAGGGATAAACTTTCCAAATATATTATACAAGTTAATATCCGGTTATGTGTAAAGTGTAAGCCCCGACCTATCATCTAGTTGGGTTTGTCTAACCTAGTTTTTTGTTGGCATTTACCATCTATCCTTAATTAAACAACTGACACCTATTCAACGCCATTTTTACCATCGTCATTTAAATGTGTTCAAATATATGTAGGTAGGAAAATCGCGAGAGGCAACATTTCATATGCAGTTAAACTGCTGTGGTTTTCATTCCCTTTCGTACATATGCATACGTATAATGTTTGCCTTCGTCTATTTATGACACTATCATTTCTTTGTCAACAACCCATTTTTTGTATGACCAATGTCAGGGGATCCGTTACCTTGCTAGACGCAAAGCTCGGTGTTTATTCATTACGAATAAACGGGCCCGTAACTGACGGAAATTGATGTTCTCTAACGCTAACAATCTTCGGCGACTACCGTTCCGAGAAAGTCAATATAAGGCGTCAACTCATAGCAGTGGAAAAACTAGATTTCAAATGAAGAGGCAGCAAGTTATCTGCTAAGTATCTACTCACACTACTGTACTCTATTGCATACAAAGTTGTATTGAAGGGACTAGAAAGTTAGCTCTTCATGAACTTCATGAAACACGAACTTGTACATCTGTCATACATATAATACGAGACTGAGTATTACCATTGTATGTCTGTCAATATGATGTAAACAGAATAATTTATAGAACTTAATTTGACTTTAAACGAACTCCCTTCTCGATTTCGTCTTACATATAAAGTTGATTTACTTAGTCATTCTACAAAACAATTCATTTTGTAGGTTTCCACGTACATCCACGATCCGTTTTGAAATAGTGTCATAGCAAAATTAGGATAGTCAGGCCTTATGAGGATCGCCATGTTTAGGCAACATTTTTCCTAAATTCGTTGGCAACCACCATGTTAACAGGCCTAAGAAACCACCCCTGACTTGCATTTTCCTCTGTTTCTACGTAATGAGAATGCAGTATAATGCATGCTTGTAAGAAGCATTCATCATTATGGAACTGGTTATTACATCATTCATGTCTTAATACACTCTTGGCACGCTCATCGATCATAGTGATCTTTCCGTTGAAATCTTCAAAATATTAACAGAATTCTGGGATCCTTGCAGTACATTCACTACTGGAATGCATGGAGATAACTTACAGTTATCAAAAGATAACTGTGTATTTACCACGTCGTCTCCTGTTAAAGCTTAGGGAAAAACGTACGAAGCCTTTAAAGATCGTTCTGATCACACGTCTAAGTTCAATACAAATATAGCTTGACGTGAGATTAATAAGGAGCAAACGTCTTGACACTTTCGTGCTTTGACCTGGAAAGAAGATAAAGAGGTGTGGTATTTTTACATAGCAGACCTGAGTGGTAACACGACTAAAGGTGACGTGCCATCCCCGTGCTTTTGAACACTTCGTTAACAATTCCTGTATAGTTTAGCACAAAACATATCTGAATTCGAAATGTTTTTATACAATACAATGCAAAAACTCCTTTATTAAACGCGAGATAACGTTCCACAATTGTCTACGGCGGGTCATAGACCAAACAAAATATCGCTAATATTACCACTTGGGTACCACATTATTAAGTACCACATTAATCGTTTGGGAAGCAAATATGTCAACTTTGACAACAATGACTGACCGGCCGGCTGAGCGAAGCGAACGACAACGACCTGCAAGACCTAGTTGGGAAAAATACGGTCCAATCGAATACAGAGCTCTCCGCATAGCTAGAGTGATCCAGATGGCTGTTGTCAATCGTTCGCATTCAACTAGAGAAAACTGACAAAAGCGTAAAGTGAAACTCCATTGATTACTCCGTAGAAATGCCAAAAAAAGAAGACTTTGACAATATACTTTTGGTTGCTTGCATGACAAAGGTCATTTCTACCCGAAGTCGTTACCGGCGATGAAAGATCGATTTTTCACTATACCCGTGAATATGAGTCAGAACGGTCAGAGCTCTTCAATTTGAAGGTACGAAGAAATATACTCATAAACTGCACCTCGGCGTGTGATAAGTCGAGAAGAGAGAGTCATACTACGAGCTGCTGAAATGCCTGGAAGAAGTTACAACAGCCTGTCACACAAATCAACGTATACGCAGAAAGAAAAAGGCCTTGGATTGGCATGAGCGATGCAAAGTACTATTGCTGCATAACAACGTTGCGTCGCATGCTCCAATGAGGAACTCTGCCCATGCAGCCTAGACATCGCTCTACATTACTGTTACTTATCTCGGTTGAGGCAGCATAGCCAGTTCCCGTGGTAGCTTAGTTGATAAAGAAATTGCGCGCTAATCTTGGACTATACATTGGGTTCGAATCCAGGTATAGACAGACACACGGTTCGCTTCGTTTCTTCCAGCCATCTGCTGCCGAACGTAAAACACGAAACATAAAAGGCATGGCGAGGAAGAGAAATACTTCAGAAGAGAGACCGAACTATTGCAAATGGGTCGACGAGTTAATCTCTTCCGATGACGAAGCCTTCTCCTTCGCAGGATACATTGGCCGCCAAAAAGATAATCGAAAATTCTAGTAAACGAAAGACACGACTTTGACTAAGGTGTCCGTCCCTACGCGTCCTTTTTTCCCATTTAATCTAAAAGGGGTAAAGAATAACGAACAACAAACTTTAATTCCAAGATTATACAAGCCTGAATGTATACATCCGAGTAAACAATATTCGACTCCAAAAAGGGTAAAAATACATCTCGAAGCTCAAACATATTTAATTGTCGCACTATCATAGAGTAGCATTATTACGAAAAATTCCCTTAGGATTTCATACTGAACGATATTATTATTTATTATAATATATATTATACAGCATCGTAACTATCTCAAAAACGACTCGAAGGGTTTTTTCGGCTTTTTTTTTTTTACATGGCTTTAATTTGGTGGTTAGAATCATTGATTACTGTTGAAGAAATCAGATTCGTAGGAAAATAATAAATACTGCTGAGGGACGCTAATTTAAACTGGAAGAAATTTAGCTTTTTCCAGAAACGGCTGAAAATTTGTGAAGTATCAAAATTGAAAGATAACTTTTTATACCCATTGCCTCGATCGTTTGCTGCCTTCTAATCAAATATGGAGTTTTCCTTTCTTCTTTTCAGAAGTTATAAATACGCAGACTTGAGGAGCTTACTATTTGTTGAGACTGCAGAACAGCCACGACCCAATGGTAACGAGTCGACGGCAACATGATGGTAGCTCAGCGAAGGTAATACAGCAACAAGTTCCAAGTTCAGAGCGTCTGAACTTGTCATAGATTAGATTGGAAAAATACTGGACAATGATAGTTATTAACTGGCGTCTATGTGCAAAAAAGCCACCGATCGGACAAATGCACTGCAGATACCGAGCGGCGACAGCCACCTGTTTCGAGTTGTTGTCTATATGGAATCAGCTGAATCAGATAAAGCACTCTGACCATAATACTCTGATCAAAATTAATTTCTATATAGTGAACTCGCAGCCTGTGGTCAGCCCTTACCTTCGAGCTCAACTACATTGGACAAATCAGACCTAGTGGACAAACAAAGGAGGGCATATGTGCGAATTCTAATAAATCTATAGGAATAGGAATTTCTTTCATGTTTAATCATTTAGACAGATCTCAAGCTAAGACCTGTTTACAAATATGCTATCATAACAATCTATGTCACAGGAACAAATTCGCCCATTCATGTATTTAATAAACATTCTCCTGAAGGGCATTAATCCTGTTTGTACTCGTTATGGCAACAACAGATACTAGTTTGCCATTTCAAACCAGCTGACCAAATTCTGAACCGGACAGTGAGATGATATTCATGACTACGCATGAAACAGAATCAAAAAAAGTCAATATGCCAAAACTGTAATTTATTTAATTTTCGTAAATTATGTTACATCAATTGTAATCCTTCTGAAAATTATCTGAGCAATTTTTCAATAGCAATAATAGCGTAGCTTGTTTTTGCTTGGCTCGGTTTAATATAGCGTGTTTAGTATACGCATGAGAGCCACGCTACTTCTACATAGAAGAGCTTCCCGATACTAGAGGTTATAGGACACCGCTTATCTCTGGTGGCTTCCTGAATGAATTTCCTAAATACCTTTGCGCGACCTGAAATGTATAGGGTGTTTCGGTCACAATTCGATATGAGCTATGGAAAGCTTCCGATATATGTTTAATAACATCCCTTTACCTACCTACCCACCCACCCACACGATCACTCCGTTGGCGTCTAACGCGCACTGCAGCCATTGTGAGAGTTTATGCAGTAACGGATTCGTTGCCCATTCTGATCTAGCAAGCGATCACAAATGATCATTGATCAATCGTGATCAGCGTTGTAGGAGACCATCCCGTAAAGCATCCATCTATTCGACGACATTGAACGGTTGACGTTGTTTGACTTTGTCCAGCTCAAACAGCGTTCTGCGCCAAGTTTTAACTACATATGTACGATAGTCGTGGTTGTATGTTGAGGCAATGTCCATAACAAAACAGTAGAATATATTCAGGCGGAAAAACAGTGACTTTTGGTCTGGATAGATAGATATATATATATATATATATATACACCCAAACCAAACTCACCATTTCTCTGTCTGAATATATTCTGCTCTTTAACTACCTGTGCATATTTTTGCATGTGTAGGTAGAGACTAACGGATTCGAGGCGGTATAAGTAGTTGTGACGGTGGCAATGGCAATGGCAATCATGATTCTAGCGATTAGGGTATTGTCTCCTGCTTTCGTCGACCAACGGTGATCCACTCAACATGATTTGAACGAAAAACGCTATGCATGAGGTTTCTATTATGGTGACCGTGATGATGTCGACGCCTATCGAGACGAGCTGACGACGATATAAAGGACACCACTTTGTCTTAGGTCACCTGTGTTTCGTTGGTCTATGTATCTCTCTCGAAACACATCTCAGTAACGACAAAAAGACGCGTTGCTGAAATCGAGATAGCTGCGACTCTATTGACAGAGTGGTGGGTCGGACCTGCCTTAAAATGGTAGTCTAGTAGCAATTTGACGCCTCGTCAACCACACGCCCAAGCACATATATACACGCGTATATATACGCCAATACGTGTACTATCAGCCGACGCAAGTCAGCACACTCACACACGGCTTTGTCGACGAGACTTGACCTCTCTTCTATAATAACTTGCGTATATTTTTACTGCTAGGCTAGGAGCAAGGCTGTGGCACCAACCATCAGCGGATCGCGTGTAGCGCATCTGTTTTTTTTTCGTCTCTGGGACAACCAGTGACCGACCTCTTGGAAACTGGAAAAAAAGCGATAGAGTCCATTTGTCATTTAAGGTTTTTCCTTTTTTCCAGACAGGAAAACTGAGCGAATAAGCACCATCCAACTTTTCAGTTACAGTAAGATGTTGTCGGACCACTTATTAGCACGTCTTTTTAACACTGGCGCGTTAATGCTGGTCATCCGTCAAGCTTCGTACCAGTCACGCAAGCACGATTCGAAACATCACTACCCCAACTCGTAATATCGCTATGTAGCAGCTTCCGTCGTAGGAGATAGCGGGCGTTACTCATACCATTAATATATCATAGTAATAGGGCCATTATTTGATAGAATTCAATTATTATGAAATCTCATTACGATCTTTTTTACCTTTTTGGTATCGTCAAATGTATCGATAGCTATGAAAAAATGGTAGGAGTGGCCTCGCTGGTTTTGGTCTGGTCGAGTTAGACTTCGCGGTTGTAAGTCTGCACCTACGAGTCTGACCTCAACAGCTTCCTATTGATTCTCCGCTGGAGCTGAATAAGTTAAGCGCGAAATCACGAACCAGACAAGGCTAGATGTGTAGTGCATTTTGTCGTATTCAAGGAGTTGTTGGAGTTCTCCGTAATCAGGTGGACCTTATAATAGCTGAGGCTTGTTCATGTCTGCAGGCTCAATGTTGGCGTCGTCTATAACCTCCAACCTCACATTTGTGAACCATCTCGAAATTTCCTCATCCTCGGTATAGTCGAAAATTGTGGATTTCATCGTTGCACGCTTACGCAGTTCACCGCCGCAACCACTTTCATTTGTTAGTGAAGCCAATGTTTGGGGGCTTTGGCCAGTGAGATTGTTCATTGAAGGAAGCATTAGGCTGTTATCTGGCCGTTATTCAATTTGTACATCGACGACCTTGCTGGTTTAGCGAAATCCCGGTGCTGAATAACCCACCATATCAACCTCCTGCACGATTTAGAGAACCTTCACAAATTTCAATAAAAGCCAATGGCAAACTCTCCGTCTGTTTACCTCTATCGGCTATTGCGCAGCTATATGCACTAAGGGAGTCACTTGCAGAATGGTTTCATTCCAGAGGATCGTACTAAATGTCATTTTGTATCCACGAACATAGCATAATTTGAATCACAGCACTTCATGGAGTACAGCTAAAGGATAATCTTATCAAAGTATCTTATGTGGTTTATCAAAGCAAATTATCAACTAATTTGCTTTGATAAACCACAGATCGAAGCTCTGTTATCGCTTCCATTCGTGTGGTCAAATCCAGTCTTGGATAATAGAATTCCAAGGATCAAACCTTGCAAGCGGGAAAGGCATAGGGGATCAACACGCAGTTGGGTTGGTAGCAGGCAGTAAATTCCAGCTGCCCAACTTCCATGACAAAGTCGTCCTTATTCATCTTTAACCCAATGCAAAATTTTCGATGTTACTGGAATGCACAGCAGAATCATCTTTGCAGTTGCTTTCCAGCGATAGGAAAACGGTTCCTCTCTATACGGAGAAGGTCCTTCGTCCTAGTTTGCTTCAAATATAGTGTTACTAAAGCACAGCCTAATAGATAAAGTATATCATTGCTGGAAATATCTCTATTTTAGAGATACGTTGCACGAATGCACATTCTGACTGAACTAGAAGCGTTGATAATAGCCCGTCATCAATTGGGATCAACGCACTGGACTAGCCCGATGGCTGTCGGGGATTAGTTGGCAGGAAAGTAAATGATACACCACCTAATGTTGTCCATATATAAAGTTTTCCAATTCGTTCTGTGCATGATTCCTCAAGCAAATCGTGTGAAAAAACTCTTGTCAAACAATCATAAACAATCGATACGCGTATCTTCACTCTCGCGCTAGCTCGCCGGATATGATTCTTACAAACAAAGTCACGCCTTCTGAAGAAGGAAATCTGAGGTTTGTATTGAAATGAGTTTGTGTGAGGTTGTATGATCGAATCACTTAAACACCTATGCAATTATAGCGAACATATAACACATTGGCGTTATTAGGCGTCTCTTAAACCTTGCTGTTCTGAACGTTTTAGAAAACCAAATTAATTGAAAAACGGATGCACTATTCCACGGAACACACGGGGGTTTCAATGTGAGTCCATCGACTTTCCCACTAACGAATTCGGTCGTATGCCTGACCTTTTTACTGAAGATTTTTTCTTCTGATTGAAATTTACTGAAGATTAGGCTCTAGAAGGTATAGATGTAGTGGGTACTTGCAGGAGCTTCATGTCGGTCTGGTTGGACGACTTCACCTGCCTGAAAACGTGCCACCTATTGGCTTCAATACGGTCCTTCGGAACAAAATCTTCGCAGGTCAATAACCTTTGTTAACTTCTGTGTATCGGATACCTCTTTTACCTCTTTTCGCGCTCAACAGCAATAAGCTACAATTGATTGCTTTACCCTTAGATTTCACGTGTTAGTCCAATGGTTAGTGAGTGATTATAACGTCTTTCATAGGAAACTTTTGTACCTCTTCTAGAACGAGACAAGCGTACTCTGAAGCAGAAACAACTCGTCTTTAGTCAACTTCATTTGGTTACGTTCAGCATGTCAACTGTTTGTCATCTGTCAAGCTCATCTGGACAATTTTAACGTTTTCTGCACACGTTTAAGACAATAGTTATAGAGCTATTTTTGTTAGGACTTGATCTGTACATGCGTAAATTGTTTAACATTACTCTACACACTATGAATATCATAAATGCTAATCATATATATGTAGTATTTTCCGTTTGGTAACAGCTTCCCCCTGATTCGCTCAACATCAGTACCTTTAACCCTCTAATAAAACTCAATGAATTTTCTTTAACTTCCCTAATTTGGGCTACACAATACATATTTTTTGCATAACATGCATAACACATGCATGCACAAGCTGAAAAAAAAAAAAAAAAACTAAATAATATAAACCCCCCTTTGAGCCCGTCTATTATCCTCAATGGTTCATCATGAAAAAAGTACACAAAGAATTATCCTCTTTTACCACACGACGCAATTGGTTTGCTTAGATTTTTTCAGCGGCTTGCCCCAAAAGATAAATCGATAGACGACGTTATGTTCGGGCTACTGTGTGTAGTCGTAGGGCACGCATCATAACTTTCGATCCTACTTCTTAGGCCTGACCATAAAGACGCAACTTTAATATTAACCTGCCAGACTAAACTGTTTCCTTTGTGTAACACACGGATACTAACATATCGTAATAGGACTGCTAGTAGCTCTAGTAGTCGCCATAATGTTCGAGACAAAGCAATCTGAAATGACGACGGTGGTCGTAAAGAGCCGTGAATAAACACAACGAATATAGTTAATTCTAATCGTATTGGATGTCCTTCAAGGAATAAAATTCAGCAATCGAATGACAAATGGTGAAAGATAGATCTTCAACTTAGTTAGCCGAACGGTCGGTTTGAAGAAATGAAAAACAAACTATTTGAGTTCTACTACCTTTTACTAGAGCTTTACATTGATAAGCGTATGCACATATATATATACACACATGTATATAGACTTGAGATTATCTGCAATAATGGATCTTTTCTATAATAACTTGAAGCAACTGCCTTGTGTGTGGTACTAGGTCGAAATGGCGATTTATGTGTTTTTCTGTTAAGGATGAAAGAAAGCGACCTGACACTCGATGGAGCGCTTCCAATTTAAACAAACATACTACTTAGGAATAAAAGATATGGTCGTATGAAACGGCGTAGTAACATTTTTCCGTTCGCCCTATCCCACGTGACAGCCTTCAACGCACACACAACGTACTGTAGTGCTACTGCTTCTTGCAATCCGTCTTTTTCCAATAACGGGAAATATAGAAACGGATTAGAAGATTCATGACGAGGTTCGGTTCTCTTACGCGACGTCCGTTCCAAGATGCAGAAGTTACGCATCTGTGCACTGCGTGCGTTAACTCGGGAGTCAGCGATCAAATCCATGCAGATGCCAAAAGAAATTACAAATTTATAACATTTTACTAATGTTAATGGGCAGACGACGCACCCAGCAAACAGACAGTTACAGGTTGATACACAATTATTTCGGTCTAAGTTCAATATCTTAAAGTAGATGAATATTCTAAATACAACATACGTATCTAATCGTTCACAAGGGCTAAAGCGCCGCCGTAAGGGGGAAACCGAACGGTTGTTTTTTGCCCCCACTAAAGTCCCTGGATAGATTACAGACAGAAACGACATGTTCCTAAGCGAACAGGTTAATTTTCGACAAGACAGCGTAATACTACGGCTTCTACGCAGAGGTGACTCATTGACGAGATTCGTGCTGTATGAGTTCAAGGGCGGACATCCTCATCCACAACGCCGCTCTTTTCACTTATATCTACTATTATTGAGCACGTACCGACATATGTAAGAGTCAGCGATGTTGAGGATAAACGCTACCAAATAAAACATGATACTTCAATGGAAATAATGCCAGTTATTCAATCTGCCATCGAGTTCATGTGGCAAAGATTCCATAATCTGTCCTTTGCTCTGGCCACGTCGTTGGACCTTATCATTTCATTATGCTCACCTTCAGTGTGGAAGTAAACAATATTGGTCATAGTTTACGAGTCAAACGGCTGTGCATTGTTGTTAAGCTCCTTCAGAGTGACTCCCACGCTATTCAGAGCGATCTACACAAGATAACTGAATTCAACAATATCCACTATGATTCTACATTATCTGGCTGCTGTATAATGTATTCCATTGCGCTCAACTTCTGTAGCCGGTAACAGGCGGATAGCAGCATCGGATTCGTGATGTTAACGTTATCCGAATGTCCTACGCAAACGCGTACGGCCAATCCGGCTATGTATGACATTCGGAAATCTTTCATTGAACGCGGAGTGTGCTGAAGACATTCAACAGAACAGCATCAGTTGGATAGATACGAACCGTACATGCAATCATTTTAATACTACGTACCGTATTGGCTGTCCCTTGCCTCTTACTTCATTAAAAAGCACCGAACTGTATTAATTACAGTGAAGTAACTGTCTGAAAATATTCTATTTGTTTTGCAAGTTACGCAATCGGGTTGCATGCTGTGCAGATATTTTAGCGCGCGTTACCTTTCCCGTAGTCGTATATATATTGGAGGACGAATTCTGCAGACCGAGCAGGAGAAGCTCAGCGCGCTCATCACTCTTCTTATTACTCGGGGAACAAAAAGTGCGAACAGGGATTTCTAGCCTGAGCATTTCGTGTCTACTTTAGCGCGCTGATGTTAATGAGGCGTTGCCTTAATGCGCTGTCATGGACGAGGAAACGCCTGCTTGTCCATTATGATCCTTCCATACCGGCCTGGCACAAGTGTCTCATAGGGGAACGTATGTTCTACGTGTTATGTTTACAGTGACTAAGGGCTGTACTCCCTAAGATTGTACTACGATACGAAATGGCCGTCGTTGGCCAAACGTAGGAGCTTTTGGTTGTTTAGGTATATCGATTCCAATTAGAAATCTAACAGTAAACGCTTTTGTGTGAGATTCTACTTTGATATTGGTATTAATTTGAGATGTCGTGGCACCTTAATTTTTCCTATTTTTGTTTTAGATGCAGATTGAGAAGCGGGTTTGATTTATCTATAAACGTGATTCAATTAATAGACATATTTTACTTTTTGAACATACGTGTGAACTATGCGACATCTAATAGATACCACGATGGATTATACGATACGTTGTTGATAAGTGATAACTTTAGCGGCAGCCATTGTCAAAACGTAATCCCTGTACGGTGGTAGTCACAATACGTTAGCCTTGTTTGTAGATGTAGGCACGGCTGTTTGGTCTTTTACTCAGACGGCTTTGCTACGTCAAAAATGTTCGATGAATCTTCCACGCGATTATGCAGCGTCTTCAGTACAGTTGTCTTCACGCTAGAACACTTCGTCGTTGCAACTGGTCAGACATTCACGCGACAATAATCCATTGAAATCTATTGTACAATTTAAACTAGTGGTTTAAATAAATAAGTAAATCGTTTTAGTAAGTGTGTCTTCATTTTAATCTTAGTCTACTGACAGAAGAAGGGTGGTCTAGGTTCAATACCGGATGTAGACGACATCTCGTTTGGTCGTCAAAGAAGTCAGCTATCTGAAGCAACGCCGTATCGAGCGTAAAAGTCGAAACGCTTATGTCCTCGTTTCGTACAAGCGATTTCTTTTTGCTATCAACTTGAACCAGTCACAGCCAGCGAGATCCGTTTATGGATTTCAGTTGTGATACATCTGTGCGTCAAATGAGCGCTGCAGTTAACTTACGTAGTTCGCATCTATTATAGAGTTTATATCACGATGAAGTTCTAATTCACAATATGTAGTTGTGT